>NC_050584.1:50727500-51027500 GCF_013368585.1 Megalops cyprinoides | reverse complement strand
TTATGAGCAAGCCACCCTTCCCCAGACAACAGATGATGTATGCAATGACAGTACCTTAGGTGCAAAGAGTATCACAAAACTTGTGGCCACAAATAAATGAGAGAGTAGTGTGATGTATATTTTATGTATACTCGTTATTTATCAATTCATTTTTATTCACCTTAAGATCCCTTCATTCATTACAAAGTCTAACATGACTAATGTGCAATGCGTTCAGCACTGTGCTTCTGAGAGTACAATTTGTTAAAATAATTTGAAATTAAATTAATTCATTAATTAAAATAGAAATATGCTTTTTCTTTTATTTCAAACTTTTTTGAAATCAAACCTGGGGTTTGACAAGATGAACCAAGAAAATCTTATATAAAATGTGTGCTTTTTTTCATGTTAAGTGCTAGAGTTAAACTTAAGTGGGGTTTGAGTCTTTTTAAATTATTCATGGTGTCAAAAATACTTTTTGTAAATAGTACTAGCTACATCTCTTAACTTGCCCATGAAAGGCACTTGTATAATGTTCAGTCCTGTAAACCAATATGAGGATCCTTTCTTGTTTCTATGAGTATTTTTAAAAATGTATTTTGAAATTTTAACACAAATGACTGAGAAAATATACCAAATAATAAAATAACAGAAAAGGTATAATAGGGAAGGTATCAGCTGCAATGGCATACAGCCTGAAACAGGTAGCGAAACACAATATGATAAATGTTTATTTGTACCGGATAACTCAGCCTATTCTAGTGCAGAGAACACTATTGCAGTCAAAGCAGACACAACTGTACAGCATGCATTGGGACCAACCAGGGATGGCTGTTGCATAAAGCAAAGCCCATGGAAGAGATTCAATAGCTCTAAAAAGCGGCCTAAATGGCCAAGGTTGTCATTTGTCAGCACCCTCTCTCAGCAGAGAGGTGAACATTTTTCCTCCTTTGATCCTCATGAGTTATACCTGCCAGTGGACCAGCGCCAGAAGAAAAAACCTTTTCAAAGAGGGTCCCTGGAGATCAGTCTGGTGTTTGAGCGATGGGTCCAGGGTCGCTCGTCTGTTGTGGTTTTGGCAAACTGCAGCTGCTGGATGGGGGAGGGAAAAGTGGCACATAGCACAGCGTGTTCCAAGCAACAGCCTAGTGGACAGTTACAGCGTCCACAAATGAGCTGGTAAGCTCTTTCTCAAGATAGGCACAGTGTGCTGCCTCCAGCTTCCCTTTTCAACCAGTGTGCTTTCTCTTAGCAGTAAATAATATTCCACGAGCCCCTTATAGCAACTGGAATTTAGTGCAAGTGGATCTAGGGCAAATGACCTGCTAGGAACGTAGGCATGAGACCTGTAAGCCCTTTACTGTCTTTCTGAAACAAAAACGTTGGTGTATGAGGTCTCATTTTATCACACTCAGAAAAGATGGAGAACACAGAGGATTCCAGCAATGACAATAAGCAGACAATACACACTAATACATTAGCATAAGCCATTAGCAGGCCCTGTTTCCTGATTCTGTTCAAAAACTCTTGACAACATAGTGTCACATACTCAACATCCCTGTCCCCTTGGTTCATGGGCACAAGGGAGGCTCAGGGTGATGCCTGCAAGCCTCATTCATGGCCCTACTAAATGAAGCCATGACATACCTATGCACTCCTACAAACAGAGGTGTACATAGTCATAGTTCATTGTCATATTTCTATCTTGACTTCTATCCAATGGAAAGAGCTCACAAACAGAGTGACGATTGTTACCATTGGTATCAGTGTTTAAGTTGTTATTGCCTCATCAAGTCAGCGCCTGTACGCATTCTGTGTTTCTGCCCTAATGTCTCTCCCTCTCACGGATATTTGGTTGATGACCCTGAGATCCACGCCCTCTTGTGTGACAGAGCTCATTTCATAATCAGGACGTAGAACTTCATAGACATCTAATGTATTTTTCTTTCATCTGATATTTCAATGCACACAGTGCATAAACTCAAAGATGAAAGTCTGTGAGTATTCCAAAGACACACGATCCTTGGTTGGAAAAGATGCCAAGTTATTAACTGTGGCATCCAGAAGACGTAGAGTGGAAAATGGCAGAATTCCAAGTGGCAAAGTACCCCTCTAGCTGCCAACTACCTGTTCAGTAAAAGCACTTCGATCAGTGTCATCATGCATTAACTTCTGCTCAAAATTGTAAATATAAAGTCTGCCACTTTGTGCTCTCATGCCTGTTAGTTTATTATGCATACTATTTCATCAAGGCAATCCAATCAAAGAGTATCGTCTTTAAAGGTTCTGCAAAACAAAATCAGGAGTCAGACAGACGCAGTTTAGACTGTATTTCCTAGTGAGGCCCAATAAAGATAAATGATCGCTCTTTACAGGACTGAGACTCATAAAGCGCTGATCTCCCGGTTACTGCACTCACTTTGTCAAACAAGCCAGTCCCTCATCGTCAAAGAGCTGCATTGTCTGGGCTTATCTCCCCCATCTCAGCACAAGGGGGGAGGGCTGGGGAGATCGCACTTTAAATGCCTGGAGCCTCCCGGCTTTTAACCTGTAATTTACATTCACCTTGGAGCCCTACATTGCAGCAAGAGAAGATGGAAAGAATGCTTTTAACAGAGGTCTGCAGATTTGAGGGTCATCTCCAGCACAAGACAGTGTATTGTCAGCTATGGGTACTCGTCCTGGCTTTTAATGTGTCTCTGTCTCTCTCTGTGTGTTGGTGTTGATTTTTTTCCTCATATTTCTGACAAAACAGACAATAGTCTGTGTGATCAAATACTCACCAGGAATTGACTGGTTTGTAAATGCACAACACCAAAGGGGCATATGACCTGGGAGTGCCTAATCATCTTCTGGGTGGAACATTGTCTCTGAGATTTGTATTCCCATTGAGCATTCTCCTAGAACTACAGCCCAGTAATGGGTGGGTCTTACTGGTTGGAACAGAAGAACGCTAGAGACCAGAAAGACAAAGGCACCACTATCGGGTATGGTTCTGTAATTTTGTGTAAGTGTGTGAGTCAAAGTTTTGATTTGGGTTTGGCCTTCGAGAGAGGGTCTTTTTTCCACTGCTGTGTAAGTTAATGGCAGTCATTCTTTCTTCCACTTCAGTTCTGATAGCACATTTTGATGGGTGTTTGCAATGCGTTAAGTCCCTGTGCAGAGGGCACAGCATAATAGTAGTCTATAGGGTTCCTGCCAGCTGGAGCCACAAACTGTTTTAGATCTCAAGCAACAAAAGCTCAGTGTGTAGAGAATCCACTGTGACTACACACTCTGGCTGACTGATTTTGGAACTGGAATTTGTGAAAGTTTTGGTTGGTAGGCAGTTGAAAAGACCCCTTTTTTCTGCCAGCTTAAAGCTTCTTTGGGCTATTCTGCTTCCTGGCAGCCAGGAGTTTGCACCAAATACTATTACCTGAATTCTGCACATGAATTTGCATTGACTAACAATGAGATAGTGAGTCATCTTGAGCTTGACAGGTAGTGTCTTTATATTGAAAGTTTCTCAATTTGAAATACTATGACCATTGTTTTGCTACGACGTCACTGTTTCGGTATTTGCACGTTGAAGTTTTAAAACTACCTAAACAGTAGCTTTAGAGGATTTGTCTAAATTTAGAGAGTGCACTTATTTTTCAAAGGCAAGGATTAGGTTTGAATAGACCTATTGCAACAGTTTTACAGCATTGGAATTTAACAATCCTGTCTAGGCTGGTGAAGTAAAAGGTGGTGATGTCATCGGCGTGAGCGGGAATTAGAGTACTGAGCTCCGGCACAAATCAGATGAGGACGGACCACGTCTATAATCCTGTTATAAATAAGACATCAGGTAGACGGAGTGCCACCACGAGGGGGATTCAGGCCTCCGGTGCTGTGGGGAAATCCCTATTGAATCTCCCAGGCTCCTATTTTTAGGGGCTGATTCTCAACTAAGAGCCCCACTATCCCAGAGGAATCCCCCAAAGCGTCTGGCACCTTGGCACACCACAAGGGCTGGCTCGTCCTGACAGTTGGATCTCTTAGCTGGACCTGACACCCCTCAGCTGGGATGAAAATAAGATCCCCCTCACACAGCAAGCTGAGCTATTTCAGGTTTCATGGGGGCTGGTATATTCTTTACCAATGGGGCCAACTGAAGGGCAAACTAGGCCTTGCAACACCAAGCATTTTGAGATGTCCTCAGAAGGTTGTGTGAGCAGGGAACATTCACCACCTGCTGGCTTTGTTTCACACACAAGAACAATCATTAAATTGTTAAACCCTGAAGTGAATTGGATGCTTCCAATGCTAGCACCAATGTGCATTCCAGCTGCAAAAGATTTTACAGCTTTAAATTTAGCAAAGCCTCGAGCTTGTTATGGAGGCTAAAGAAAAGTACAGTTCACTTCTCGACACTAGGCCATTCATCTGTCCCTCTCTGTGATCTGCCTCACTCATCAGTTACATTTCCTTAAAGTACACCGGTGATTAAAGATATTTGACTGAGAAGTAATTTACTGTGCAGTTCAGGAGATAGTAGTCTCTCTGTTGACTCATGCATGCATTACTGTTGTACTGCATGCAGACAGGAAGTGATGAATTTGATAAGATTATAAGGCCAACAAGGTTAAATTTGGGCCATGCTATGGGACTCTAACCAACTTATATCTCTTTATCATGTCAGTCAAAAATAAATCACGTGAACAAAAGGACTCATGGGCAGCAAATGGACCATCAGATCTGTACAGTTTGACCCTAAATGTATAATGGAATCAGTGAATCATGTTGGTGTAGATTCTTTCTGAACATCAGAGAACTGAAACCAGATCAGATATAGCATGACACAGCATTAACAGGAAGACACAGGCCTGCCAGGAGGGAGATTTACACTTCACAAAGCATTGCAGATCTTTCTGAGGTGGACGGACTCTTGCATTCTGAGACGCAGTTGTGAGATCACGGTGCCTATTTTTGCAGCGTGCTGAGAACTGATAAAGGACCCATTTCGAAGTAATCTTTCACCAGGCGACTGAGAGAGGTAGCATGAGTTGTGGAACACGAGGGGAATCCTAGCCATTTTTTCCATAGGGGTATAGCCATAGGGGTGACTACGCGTGCTACTTGCAAACACATCTGTTTATTATTGAATTCCCACACTCTATTGGTTCACACTAAAGGTTCATGGCTCCAGGATTGTTCCAAAACTATGCTGATTTATTGCCATGGTCGCCTCGCTTCCTCCACCATACACACAGACTACATTTTTTTTTCTCCTTGGTATTCAGCCAGCGAGGCAGTGTTGATTGCCACTCCTACTCAGAAAAGGGCTGCAAGAACTCTAGGGCCTGAGGCCTGGACTGTGGAGGGTTATTTCGTGTCTGAAAAGCAGAGGCTCAGATTAAACCACTCTGTTAGGGCGAAAGGTTGAGGGTGAAATGCAGGACTCATGGCCACATCCAAGACTGTGGCCTTTTACATCGGGGAAATGTCAGGTAGAAATAGCATACCCCACTGAGGCTGGTTAGGGGCTGACCGTTATTGACAGACATTAGTGAAGAGGTGGAGGACAGTAAGTGAGCGGCACTTGAAAGCCAGAGGTGAGCAGATAAAAGCCCCTTAAATGCCTCTCTGCTTGATGATTTTGTAAAATGACTAATGAGGCAGTCACAGCACAGATAGGCCATCATCCATCACATTTCTGTGCCCTGAGGACAAAAAACTGTGTGTATGTGTGTGTGTGTGTGTTTGCATCTGTACACATGTATGCATGTAAATATGAGCACGTATATGTTTGTGTGCCAGTCTGTGTATTTCTGTGTGCGTGTATGTGTTTCTGGGTTTCTCTGTGTGTGTGTATGTGTGTGTGTGTGTGTGTGCATGAGTGTACACACATCTGTACTCGGGTGTCTGTGGGGCAGGACTGCTTAACTCCTGTATTGTGTGTGTGTGCTTTCATGAATTCCTGCAGGCAAGCAGAATTCTGTCAAGACTGTCTGCAGGGGGTTTTTACACCGGGGTCTCTCAGTAATCTCCAGTCCTGACTCCTGCCGAGACCGGGCTCTCCCCAGGCACATATGAGAGAGAGCCAGGGGAAGACCATGTCCCTGTTACCCTGGCCTCCCAGTCCCTACCCCCTTTCACATTTGGCTAAGAGGGGAAACACACATATTCTGTCTTCCCAGAAACATATACAAAGTCCGGCTTTCAATTTAAACTTGAGCCAGGCATGGCTGTGTTCATTTTTTTATGCTCTTGTTGTTCAGACCCGGAAACCCTTTATGATACGGGTGGTGTTTTTCTCCTTAGTAAATGGCCTCTCTGTTTAACGAGCGCCCGCCAGGTCCTGTTTCACATTTACTGTGTGCGATGGTCCCATTCTCAGAGAGACTTATAAAATCTTGCTCTACAGTGCAGTTAAACCCTGTTTCTTTCAAAAAGGAAACTGCTTGTTCATTAAGCTTAAGCATAAATGTTCACCTTTATATACAGTATATGCACACTAATGGTGTCACTAATATATATCTGATATACTGCATATATTGAACATATATATATATATATATATATATATATAGAGGTAGGTAGATGTAGAGAGAAATAGAGAGAGATTAACCCAAGCAGAAAATATATTGCTAATTGGCATGTAGAATAACGCAGGATAAGTGAAATTCAGATCTAGACCTATTTAAAAATCCCTGCTAGTGGATGTTCCTGTGTTGATGTGCCTTCAGATGATGTGTTATTTCTACACTCTTACCTCCTGTGTGGTGAACTCTCGGCGAAGGGCAGAGTCTGACCCATCTGACCTCAGAAAATCTCTTCACCATGTCTGAGTGCACCTCTGTGAAATCGGCCCAGCCTGAGGTGGGGAAAGCCAGTGCACAAATAAACCATGCTCTCTCCCACCAAGGGGCAGGGCCCGTCACAGCCATGATCATTATTTTACCTTCATGGGTGTTTGACCTGCAAGATGTGAAATGGAGGCGATGTTACCTGCTGCTGCCTTCTTCCTCTCTGTCACCGGCAACTACTGTGTGTGTGTGTTTGTGTGTTTGTGTGTGTGTGTGCGTGTGTTTGTGTGTGTGTGTGCGTGCATGAGTGTGTTCATGTGTATGTGTGTGCATATGCATTACAGAATGTTACAGAATTACAGAATGTTGTTGTTTTGTCTTTTGTTTCCCAATAGGAGACTGTATGCAACAGAGGCTGTCAGATGAGCTAAATAGGTCACAGGATCTTCTCACAAATGTACTTGTGTAAAAAAACAGTCTACTGATAGCAGCCCAATTGTCAGTGAAATCCGAGTGGAGTCAATGATAGTGTCTCTGATGTCCAGTTGACCTGAGGCCTGAATTAAAGGACAGGGTAGAGGACAGGTCTATATACTGACCACTAACCTTTTACTTTTCAACATTAAGAAGTTGTCTGTTTCACATGTATGTTTATTACACCTGGCTTACAAATCCTAATGTCAAATGCAATAAAGACACCTCTGCACATATATTATAATTAAATTATTAAATCCGTTATGGATCATAACAGATTTAATAATTAAAAAAACAACTAAATTCTGAATCTATGGCCCCATGAAATCATGAAATTAAACGTCCACAACCTTGTATGGCCAGCGGCATCTTTTGCTTTGAAAGCACTTTGACTTGATTGAATGGCAAAGAGCCTGCTGTCTGTTAGGGGGAGGGGGAGGACTGCACTCAGGAGCTACTTTCATGTAGTACAGCGTTGCTTACCATCTGAGGCGGTAGAGGTAGACGGGTGTCACTAATCAAACGAAAGCCGTTTCCTGGGCTGATGTAGTGAACATGACACAGTGTCATAAATGAACATGTCCGTCTCTGCGGTCAAGGTGACACTTTGGCAGGTTGCACAGGCAGACGCATATCACCACGAATACCGGGGGCCCCTGCTCTGGTCGCCCCTCAACTAAATAAACATGTGCGGGGAAGCCATGGGTTAACAGAGCGAGCCGGGCAGGGAGGGCCCGGGGGAGCTCATTAGTGCCAGACGGGGGAGACATTAACACACACACTGAGTTATTACACCAACGTGGGCTTTCTCAATAATGAAGGCTTGTAACCTGAAGGACTTGGACCCTTACTCGCGGACCTTGCGGTGATCGGCTTGTTCCGAGCACTCACGTTGCGGGCGAGCCCGTGGTCCAAGTCAGTCAGTGACCCTCTTAAGTTGTCATTCTTCAGGGCTGCCCAGCCTAAATGCCCAATTTCTCCTAATGCATCACGCTCTGCGTCACAGAGTCACAAATTTTACATCACGAAGGGTCCAAAGGCTCCTTGTTTTCCGAGACAAAATGAATAAATAAATAAGGAGATTATTGTCTTAATGTAATCCATAATCAAGTATTCCATACCGCCTACATGTTTGGCTTATGGGAACCTTGGAGCTGATCTAATTAAAGCACTTAAGGAAAAGCTAAAGAGATTTATTCACTAATGAAGATAAAGTCACTTGCATATTGAATGCAGTACCACTGTCTGTCATTAGCTGAACTAAGATTTTGTGGCTTGTGTACTTTTTTTTTTCCCCCAAAACGTGCCCCATATCTTATTTACCAACTGTACCCTTGTCCATTTTGGAATTTTCAGTAATCCAAAAAATACGAAAATAGTTTTCTAGCAGATTATGATTCTAATTATTCCAAGCACATATTACAGTTATTTCCAAGAGAAAGTTTTTTTTGTTGCTAAAAACAAGCGCGCTTCTGCGGCCTACTTTTCAATGAAAGAGCACCAGACCCTTGCTCCAGAGGGCCGTGCAATGTTTGTTTATCGGTCTCAGTTTTATGACCGTCGCTTTAATTGATTGTTCCCCGTGAGCCCCCCCCCCATCGCTCTGTAAAAACAAACAACCTATAAAGCAAAACATGTGCTTCTCTTTTACCAAACTAGTGCACAGTCGGCACAGGGTTCTGCATGTGACCTCACATCCAAGAGCCAGGAAAGCCATGTTGTTTTCATTAGTGCCCTCAGTTTTATGGTCCAAATCGCCTGGCCATGGTTAGGAATCCAATCCAAGACCCAAATAATATCCATAGCAACCGGCTTCTTCCTCCCCCCCAGCATGCACACCCCAGCCAGGTTTCACTGCCACTCGGTGTTATCTGTGGCCCTGCACCGTGTGAAGGACCTCTTGTTTAACGCAGGCCCGGGGAAAGGTTTTAACGCGCCCTCTCTCTGCTCCTGGGGCCATCATCTGATGAACGCACCAGAGAGAGAGGAGAGAGCGGGAGCCCGCAGACCGCACAAGTACCCCAAACCTGGGAGCCCATGCGGTTCATGCCTCTCTGTTCTGATCATCAGCGTGTCTTTTTACTGCTGGAAAAACGAGGGGGGAGGATATTAAAGCAGCCATTAGTAAATAAACTTGAAGCTGTTCAGCACTGTTTCCATCGACTGTTTAAAGACACCCTCTCTCTCCTTTTTTTAACAAGCTCAACATGCAATCTTCATTTCATTCCCAGGTGTCCCATATAAAGGCATATGTGGTGTGTTATTCCTCTATAATGACCTTGAAGTAAGCCTGCTTTACAGTACACCCTGAGCCTATTCAAGATTTCCCATTGCACAGTCTTGTGTGTTAAGACTGTAACAAGTGATATGAGAAGGCACGCACACGGCAAACTCACCCAAACGTTTCAACTCAGGAAACACCAGAACAATTTGCAATATGTCCCTAAACAAAGAGAAAAAAGTAGTGAGACAGGAAGCACAATGAATTAAATATAATTTAAATAGAGTTTGTCAGGGAAAATAAGAAAGTATTAATTTGCAAAGTGCATCCCACTCACCTCTTTGATAAGACACCTGCAGGTGTGTTATTATTTCAAGAACATTTCTCAACCTTATTTCAGATTTACGTGACATTCTCGTACTTGTAGCTGAATTTCACACAGTGCTGTGGTTAGAATATATGTATGATTACAAACAGAAACCTTCTTAGTTCTGTTTATTTTAATAGTAATCAATCTATTTTAATTTTAAGCAAACAGAACATTTGTCCATTCTTTTCCTAACCTGACGGTGGTGGTACAGACCTTTGATTCCTCCCTCCCTTTTAAACAGGATAGCAGAGGGCTTTCAGAAGACATACTGTATCACTGCATTAGCCACTTATCTCAGCTTAACACTGATCAATCTGAATACTTTGCCAATATGTCTATGTAAGCACTATGACCTAGTTAACTAAGGCCTTGGATGACGGAGACACACATAGCCATTGGCTGTCCAGGGCCAGGATTTGGCACATTGGAACCATATATATTTTCAGGAATGAAATGGTTGTACCAATAAGTTCTTGAATGTGTGTTCACCATGAAATTTTATACCCTGTGATATAGTTTTTTTTCTCTTGTCTAACCTTAAACCTAACACATTTTTTTATCTTACTATCTACACTACACAATTGCTACACTATCCTACTGCACTAGTAACACTTTGATTAGAAATACCCTTGCTCCCCCTTTATTCCACAAGACCTTTAAAGCTGCTCAAAAGCCTTTTACCAAGCATACATTTTCCTTCTGGATGTTAAATGATCTTGGGGACCACGCCATTTGAAATTCAGAAAGCCTATTGCCAGTACTTGTTATAAATGACTTTTACTGCTTTTGCTATCTACCACTAAAGTGCTTTCCTTTGTCAACAGACTCATGGTTTCTTAACATTATTGGTTTTTGCTTGATGTCTCCATTTAATAGCAAAGTCCTTTTATTATTTCAAAGTACTCTCATTTGCATTGTTGCCTTGATGAAGTCCTTGATGTTGGTATCACGACAGTTTAAGTCTGGCAGGATGTTTTTCATTACCCCAACTCTAATGATATGCAGCGGCTTTTGATTTATTCGCTGTCCCCAGTATAATTCAGAACACATTCAACACATACATTCTAGATACAAATAGACAAAAAGAACCATTCTGTGTTAATGTAAAATGGTGGGCACTTAGGTAAATAAGAGAGAAGGACAGTGATGCTTTTACTCACCCATTTGTCAAAATTGGTCAAAGACATCTTTGAGGGCATGCAATATCCCTGATGCAAAATCAGAGTAATATTAGTGTGTATATGTTATTTATTACTTTATCCTTATTCTCACAAAGTGTCATGATTTCACAGGCTGAGTGATAACTGATGAGTTCTTCAGTGAACAGGTGCTATCTTTAAGTAAACCTGCCTATATTATAGGACATTTTTGTATCAGGATTTGTAAAATGGTTTGTGCTGCTTCAAAACGGGACAATTAGGCAAGGCCAATTGTTGTGACAGGCATATCAGTCATCTGCAATTAAGAAGTGCAATTTGTAGAAACAAAGGCCTCTGCTGCTGCGTTTATTTAAACCGCGGTCTTGTGGAAATGACCAATGACACAGAAAAGCTTTCAAATTAGTGGCTATGAGGTCCTAATGGTCATAAGGCAAGAGTCTGACTCTGCAGTGTAAGTGTCCAAGGCAGAGGCTGGAATGTAAAACTAGAGTGGAACACCCTGGATGGGAACAGACACAAATAAACACAGGAGTGAGTCCAGTTTGGACGGAGAGTCACAGACAGATTCGTGGACAGGTCACACATGGATCAGAGTCCCGCAATGTTGACTCTTGGCGGATAGCAACATTTTATTTACTTTGCTTTTCTTGGTCACATTCTGTCTTGTTGATAGAAGGATCAATGATCTGTCAGTTCTGACCGTGCAGAGCGTCCTGGTTTTGTTTTGTCATATCTCTAGGCCGGTGTCCAGAACACCATGAGGAACTTTAACTTCACAGAAATTGTCAGGTTACCAAGTCATCTGAAAAGTCTAGAAAAAGAGATTATTGCCTGTAATATGTATGCTTAAAATTATGTATTATATGAAGTACTAACAGCAACACCTGTGTTGCCAGATCTGTTGCTTGTTGCTGTTTGCAAGCGTGGTTTGCCATAGAAGTGTTCAGACATACCTGTCAGTCGGCCTTGGTTGCATCAAAATAATTGGTGAATGGTGAACAGAAAAAAAGGTTGTTTTGGCCCAGGATGAGTGTTTTAGCAAGACTGCAGATGTTTTTAATTGAAAGAAAGAACAATGTTTTCTGTTTTTCTGTGATGGTGAGTCTTTGATCCCCCTCTGTGATTGCCTAGGCACCAAGGCCATCCCAGAAAGGCTAACCAGTCATGAAGGCCAGGTAAGAGTCACCAGAGAAGCTGGGATTGCTCTGGGCTGGATCGGAACAGGCCTGTTTTCACTTTGGTGCCTCTCTCACATTCCAGTGGGGCAGATATGGGGAGGCAAGGGTGGGGCAGGGCGGTGAGGGCAGCCCCCTTTCATGCACAAATCAGTTCCTGTACCTTACAGGAATCTCCATTAAGGAGCTGTTAATATGGCTGAAAGTTCAGCCAGGACCTGGAGTAAATCCTGCTGTTATCTAAACACAGGGAGGATGGGATTACTGTCTGGACACTGGAATTCCCCGCTGTAGAAGCCTGTGCTTTATGGAAAAGGTCAGGAGTCATGTGGCTAAAACTGGCCCTATGCACGAGTTGTATCAGTCAAACTGCTAATGTGTTGAAATGGGAGGGTTTCATGCATCTGAGTCGATTAAAACAGAACAATTGTTAAAAACAATGGTGACTTCAGCATTGTTTCAAGCGTGAATCAGAAGGACTCTGGAGTCTGGCACTGTTAGAAGTATGTGGATGTAATTAGAGTACATTGTAAAGGAAAAAAAATACAAATAAGCACATAGCCTCTGTCTTTTTAACTAAGTGGTCCCTCAGTATGTCTCATGTGCTTATGAAAATGCTGAATATTCAGTATGATACATGAAGACAAATTTCTGAGAGAGAGAAAAAATCGAATGTGTCACCAACAGAGCGAAATGAGACAGTGACACATGTTTGTTTTTGAGAGAGTAGTGGGAGAAAAGAGAAGTGCATGAGAAAAGGGTAGAAGGAGATAAGAGAGGAGTGAGAGGGAGGGAGGGAGAGCAGGCCTGGAATGGATCACAAGGCTGTTTGATTGTAGCAGTAGTGTTGCTCTCCTCCTCTGAACGTTGGCTTGTTAACCTGCAGGTCACCAGCAGTGTCAGGTGATGAAGTCAATATCTGGCACACAGCATGGGAATTACAGACTGACTGACACACACATGCACACATACATACACACACACACACACACACACACTCATTGTATACACACACATTCACACTTACATACATACAACAAACCAAGATACAACACTTAGCCATACTGTATCCTCATTGATACAGAACCCAAGTATGGCACACACATAATTTAAGAAAAAAACCTTCCATTGAAAGTGTTTTGACATCTTCTACTGATGAAAACAGGATGCTGGTAGGAGTTTCAGTCATTCCAGGTAAACAGACCATTTTGTGTAAGTCAGCAGCTGATACTCCCTGTCTGTGACTCAATCTGACATGTGCTGAAGCGGAGTTAAATTACACACACATCTGTTGATCTGGCTTCATGGGCATAGTTTGTAACAGAGTCTGTCAGCTGCTTATTAACTCCTACAAAGGATCAAACCAGCAATCCATGGGAAGATGTATATCTGGTGAAACTAAGAACACTTCAGCAAAATTGTAATCATTCTGCTATTCCTGGGGAAATTAAGGAATTCAGAGAATATGAGCAGTGGAGCTTTTTTATGAGCAAACCACTGCCCCGTGTTGAAATCTGTGTGTGGCATATGGAGAGTGGTTTCTGTTTACAAGTCAGCTATAAAGGGCACCTCGGGTGGTTCTGTGAGAAAACAAAATTCAGAGAATGAGTTGGTTGCATGTACAAAGTATTAATAAATCACTGTTATAGGGGCAATTGTCTTGGTGTGTGTCTGGTACGTCATATTACTACTCCAGCTTCAAAGGTTAAAAATCCTTTATTCACGAAACCCGATAATGGCCACACCAGAGACTCGTTTACTTAAACAAATCTGCTGGAATAATGTGCTGTCTGGTAGGATAAGTCAGACTGGTCCACTATGTCCCATCACATTCTGTTCTGAAGGTGAAGCTAGCTGTTGGCAGGCAGCCCTCTCCACATTCAAGCCTTTGAGAGCTTGGCCACATCAGAGCGGGGAGGTAATGCTCTGTTGTTGACTGATATACGATACCAGCTGACCATCTGTAACCCTGTCGTCTCCGCAGGTCCTCCACGAACCTCTCCCCGGAGTGCCTCCCCCCAACATATGTGCCCCCTCATGCACACACAGACGGCCTCTTGGGATAGCCCCCACCAACCTGTTCGTCTGGCTGCTATTGGCACGTCTGCCCACTGGCACGGGGGGTAAGACGAGACGTGACACTCCTCACCCACTCACACAGCGCGCAACCAGACCGCCTGGGAGTAGACAGAGGACAGAGCCTTTTGCTAGGTGCGCATAAAAAAAATGCCCTGAGGCATTAAAAAAATGGACACTTAATCCTGTGTGTAAGTGCTCCTCATCTCAGTGGTGTGTAGCTTACAGCGGGCCTTAAAGTCAAGCGTGACATTGATCTAATTTTGACCTCATTTAACCCAGTGATGTGAGGGGTGTTGGGGTTCCTTGAACAGCCATGTGCCTGTGACCCAACTCCCCCCCCCCCCCCCCAAATCAAAGCCACACACCAGCAGCAGCCCCTGCACATTGCTACCTGCATCACACACTGCCCTGCCTTCCCCTTTCCAGCCACGGGCTACACTCTCATTAGCTTCATATTTTTCAGATCGGACGAATTTGAAAAAAAAAATCCACTGCTTTTGATCAGCTAGAAGGCTGAGCACAGTGCGGAGTTTCTGTGCCTGTATTTATCTGCGGAGGAAATTCCCACGATGAAGCCTCAGCGATGGGAGGTCGCGCCTGACACTTTTAGTGCTTCGCGTGCCCTGACACTCGCCATTGTAGTCCGGTATGCGTGTAATGCTTTTGATCCATGGGGGAGTGCGCAGCGCTCAGACACAAACCAGCCACCAGGCCGCAGTGATAGATGTCTGTGTGTGTGTGTGTGGGGGCGGGGGGGGGTATCTCCCAGAACTCACTGAGAGCCATGTTCCTTCCACTCATAAATACTTGAACACATCTTGAAGGGTCTCAAGCCTGCTGAGTGAGCTGGTCAAACAGAAGCTGTGCCTTCCTGCTCACGCTGTCCTATTTATGCGGCTTTCTTTCACGTTTAGGATGTTACTGTTACATTTCTTACACTGTTACTTTTCACCAAGTCCAATGTCAAAAAATGCTCCCTGTCAGATTAACAGCTATGAGTAGCCACACTAAACTGAGATTCGGGAGGCAGTGGGGCAGTTGGAAGAAGGCATTTGGGCACCCCCCTAATGAAGGCAAATGTCTGGCAAGTGACTGATTTTTGAATTTAACATATGATTAATCAGACACAAGAGATGAAGTAATGCTGAGAGGGAGGTTTGTTTAGCTGTGCAACTGAATGCTCCAGATGCTCTGGGGATTGTCATCCTTGTACTTGCCAGTTGTTTGACAGTTCATATTTTATTGGATTCTTTTTTTTTCATTTACATTTAATTTGGATGGCCCAAATGTACTGGGCTCCAGTTTTTCTCACAAGACAGATCAGAATTGACCTCGAGGAAATAAGCCTTTGCATTCATCCCCATTTTGTAATGTTGACATTCAAGAAATGACCCGCAGTTAGCCTCACATAACAGTAAGTAAAAAATTTTTTTAAAAAAAGCCTAAATTAACTATGTGAATCCAACTATTTAAAGAGGAAGACTGTGATTATCCTTGTGTCTGGAGATATGAGGGTGTGTTGGCCTATAGTCTTCAGTTTAGCATCTACTCTAGTAAGGGAAGCTAAACATTCTTCTGACTTGGTTTATTCAGCATACTTGCCACAAAGAGCAGCATTACCTGAAAATGTCACCAGACTGTTATGCTAATTCTGTCTTTGTGGGTTTGTCTTCATTAAGTCGTATTTTCCTATTCTCAGTCCACAGTGAGCGCAGTGCAGTGAGTCACTCAGATGCAGTTTAGATCAGGCTGGTGAGCTACATGCCAGATCACAGCCTTAACTGCGTGTGAACTATTGTTTTACTGCCATCTAGTGGGAGGCAGGTATACTACCTTGTCCAAAATAAGAACTTTCTAGTTTGTCATAAATCTCAATGTCTCATACTTGAAAACACATTTTGATTATACACCGAACACACTCAAATCCCTTACTAGTACTTAGTGAAACAGGAAATGGTGCTATTTCAACGATCCACTTCTTCGGCAGGCACCCTAGCAACAGGAATGGGAGGGCGGAGTCTCCACTCAAAGACATTCCTGCCGCATTCTATACATCTGTGGCCAACAATGGGGGAACCCTCGTCTCTTTGTGCCAGACATGTTAAAAAAGCATTTATTGTTTGGACAGGGGAGCAACTGTCCCCGGTCTTCCCTCGGACAGGCTCGCAGGCCCTCCGCGCTGTCACAGGACCCTCAGCAATGCGATTTGAATGCCTCTGTGGTAATCCACACCAAAGCCTGACTCTGTGGCAGCTCTCTGGTCACCTGGTGCGCAGCGTGAAGGTCACCCAGAGAGCAGGCAGCAAGCAGCAGGCAGGACCCCTGTCCTCTCCCCTCATCTCATGCCCCGGGCAGAGTCACTTCCTGCATCTAGCTTCCTGTCTTTAAAATAACTAATAGCTAAACATAAATGGGCAGCGCCAGTTAAATACTGACAGGGTTGTAACAATGCACTTCCTGGATCTATGGATGTGGTAGTGCCCATCCATAGATCAAGAGAGCCCTTGATACCAACAATAGACAGAGGTCTGATTTTACTTGATACGCTTAATATTTAAGATTATCAGGTGGAGTTTTAAGCATTAACAAATGTTCATGGTCATATTTGAGTTTATATATTTTTCCTTGTATGTTTTGTACTGTCCATCCTTATCTCTGTGAAGCATGAATGAGCATATGGTGACCCTGTGAAATAATTTTTTGAAAAGCAATATTGAAAATAGGACCTATGTATAAACCAGCCGAACTCAGAGAGACCATTAGGTGATCGGCACTACAAATCACATCATTAACTATGTAAGCAGCGCCACCTGTTGGATAGACTTGTTATCTAGGGTAAAAGAAGCTTGATCAAGGCATGGCATTTTCCCCTTAAGATGCCACCCCTGGGAAAGTCAATGTTAAATTGTGTTAAAAACTAAAATGTCAGTAGCTGAAATTGACAGTCAGACTAGTGGCCTAAAATCTCAGCTCTATGGTGGAGTACTTTTCCCAGCCTGAATGACTGAGGAGTGTTTGCCAAACTTTTTCATACACCACTCAGTCAATATTGCTCATTGAAAAAACAAATGTTTCTGGTGCTCCCAATAGGCTCACACAGCAAAGGTGCTCGTTTAGGCCAGCCCGAGTCTGGGCTATATCAGTAGCTCATTATGACCAGAGTCTGCTGTGGCATGACATAGCCAACTGGCTAACTGATAAGGGAAGTTTATAGTGGCCAAGGGCTCATCAGGTCACAGTTTTCTCAGTGCTTTCAATGGACTTGTCATGTAACAGCATTAACCTACGTTATATTTACATTTTGTCATTTAGCAGATGCTTTTACCCAGAGTGACTTACAAAGTACATTTCCAAAGTGCATCTAATAAATTGGCATGGAAGACAACACAAACTGGGCATAGCTGACTACTTTCAAACAGTTCTGTGATAACCACTACATACATGTTTGGATGCATGACGTACAACGCAGTAAAAATACCCAGAGGCGAGTTATGCATGGTTTGTGAGCCAAGGTGGATGGGTCTTCAGTCTGTAAAGCAATTTGTCCAAAAAGCGCACTGTCCAGATTGGTATGGGCACTGTGGTCTGATGATGGATTTAACATAAGGGGACAGATAGCTGTCCTGTCACCCACCGAGTGAAAAACAATGACTGGTACTGGTGACACGCGCATCAGCGGAGTGCACGCACTGTGTCTGAGTCCTCCCTGTGGGTGTGTGGGTCAAAACCCAAATACCTTCAAATCTTCAAGGAATACATCACATTGAGAGGTTTTTTGAAAGTCAGGCCTGTATTGATAGGAGGCACCTTCCTCCTTTTCAACCCTTAGTGAAAAAGAACTACATGACGTAAAGGTGTGGTCTGAAATGAAGCTGAAATGATCATGTCGTCATGAGTTTTGGCCATGTAAAACAACTGAAAAACACTAATAAGCAATTACACCTCAGATGGTATCTTCTTTTCCAACTCAATTTCAATGTGGTTCAATGTATTTGATAAGACAGGTTTCAAACCATCACAGCAACCTATCCAAATCATCAAAGAAATAAATTTAACATCTGATTCTGTTTAACAATGATAAGTAGTCACATTGTTTTTTTAACACACCTGATGCCATGAGTCTATTAAATTGAGTCTGCAAAATGCTGTTAAGATCTAGAGTGCGGCAATCCATGACCACTAGATGGGAGTGTTGATCAATGAAATTAAATAACTTCAAATGGGGGGAAAAAAAGATCATTCAAGAAATTTGCTAGAACAAAGGCACTGTGTATGACACTAGGTGTCTCCAAGGCCAGTCCCTGTAAACAAGAATGTGACAGTCACACGCTCTCTGTCACATGTGCGCACACAATTCCATTCAGTCTGTAGGGCATGGCCACATTGCTGAGCAGTGTAGCACAGTAGTTAAGGAGCAGAACACATTACCAAAAGGTTGCCGGTTCGATTCCATGCTGGGGCACTGCCGCTGTACCCTTGGGCAAGGTACTTAACCCACAACTGCTTCAAAAAATATCCAGATGCATAAATGGATAACACTGTAAAAAAACTAACCGATGTAAGTCCCTCTGAATAAGAGTGTCTGCTAAATGCCAGTAATATCTAATATCTCTAATCTGTCATTTTGCGCTCACTGACACATGCATATAGAGGAACAGCACCGGTGGCCAGATGTATCCTTTATCATAATAGATGTACAATGATGTGCTACTGATAGACATGGTTATTGCCTACTTTAGACCCGAGCATTCAATGCTTAATCAATACGCGAAGTTACTTTATCTTGAGATTTTTTCCACATTCCTCTATGGTCCTGAGGGAGACTACTCTCTGATGCCCCCCCCTATGGTTGGGGTGTGTAACGCAAATATTTCTTCCCAGATGGTAGGTCCTTGGTATAGACACCAGCAGGGAAAAGGGCCGCAGCCTCATCTTCAGGGATGTTGGGCAGAACCATGACTTCATCACCAGGCTGGAAGAGGTCGCAAGAGAGAAAAGAAACAAAGAATTCACCAATAAAAGAAGGAAAATTCATTAACTACTTGACAATTGCATGGATACATTCCCAGTCATACAACCCACAGGTAAGATTCTCAAATTATTGTGACTTGCTTTTCAAAATACGTGAAAAGCACATTTCAAAAAAGAAAAAAATCTTAACTTTTAACACAGTACACAAAATTATTCCCAAGGCTATCAGGCTTACGTCATGTGCACTAACTTTAACAGTGCGTGTGTGGCACTTGGGAGAGCTTACGGAAACTGTTTTGTGGGAAATCTTATGTTCATGGACATCATGACAAAGCTCACCCTACTAGGAGACATTCACTGTCCTTACAGCACTTGAGAAGGTTAGGGTTAGGGTTAGGGTTGGGGTTAGGCAGCACTCACCTTCCAGTCCACAGGGGTGGCCACTCGCTTCTGCGCAGTCAGCTGCAGAGAGTCGATGACCCGGAGCAGCTCGTCAAAGTTCCGTCCCGTTGTGGCAGGGTACAGGATGGACAGCTTCAGCTTCTTGTCCGGGCCGATCACAAACACCTGAGATGTGCAAGCAGGTTTACATTCCCTCTCTTCATCAGCATTCCAGGTGCAAGTGCAAGCAAGTGGAGGGAGTCTGTGAGCGGCTGGGCAGTCAGGTGCTGGTGTGTGCGTGTTTAAAACTATGTGCACTACGGTTCCCTAGCCAGAGCAAAAGGGGGGGGCTACTCACACAACGGGCAGTGAGAGGCATTCCGTCCTTGTCCCGCTCGTCTGGATCCAGCATGCCCAACATCACTGCTAGCTCCCGCTTGTCATCCGCGATGATGGGGAAGGGAAAGGTGCAGCCTGGCGCCTCGCCGTTGTAGGCCATGACGTCCTTGATACAGAGAAGGCAAGCAGGGCCTTTACACCCTCCTCTCTTTACTATCCCTTTTCATGAGAACAAGCCTTACACCTACTGACACGGGACCTTTTCCACGCTCAACAGCAGTGCTCCCTATAAGACAACAATTATAGTATGTCTAGTATGTTGATATATGGTAGTATATTTGGCATCCTTTGTCTGGTCAGGCTGCACAAGTTAACTTGTGGTAGGGCTTAAAGAGTTATGTTCACACTCACTGGTCCCGGAGTGTTGCTTGCTTGGTCTGACAGTTACTCATTCAACTTAAATGGATACACTTCTGTTCTTTTGCTCTGGATAAGAATGTCTGCTAAATGAATCTAATATAATGTAATGTCTATAAAACAAAAAAACTAAGTGAAAACAACAAAGTGACCAGGATTAAAATTATAATAATATAAGGTATTAAGAACTGTGAATGCTTAAATCATCGTATAAAGAGCTAAACGGAACCTTTTATATACATTTTAAAAAGTGCTGATGTCAATGAAGAACTCTCCAGAGTGGCCTCACACAAATCTTTGCTTATCAAAGGATGGAATTCAGACAAAGAAAATATTCCACTGTGGGAAAGATTGTTTTTTCCTTCCTCGATTTGACAGTTCAGCCAGAGGTCTGTGGGTGTGTGTGCATGAGCGTATGCACCATAGTAACATACACACAATCAAATGTGCCTTCACTGGAATATTATTAAAAATAAACTGACAACCAAGCAAATTTAGCTATTCCAGTGCTGGTCTTAGGCATTCGTTTTCATTAATCAGTCAAAAGAAATAAAATCTCAATCTCTAGCAAATGGAAAGAAGCAACTGGCAAGAACCTGAAGCTAAGCATTTTTGCCTTAGTCTCGCGAGGGAATTCAGAGGCAGAGGGGGTGTGGCAGTAACCTATCAACCATGAGATTTTGTCCAATCAGCATGGCCCCAGCGTATGGTTCTAGATATGATGACCCAATGAAAAGTTTTCCTTTGATGCAGTTTGTAACCAAATACAGGGGTGGATCTGTTGTAACCTAGCAACCTGAAAACTGTCCAATCAGCAAGAACCCGATGAATACTTCCAGAAGCGACCTCTCAGTAAGCAACTGCCTCAACCCATTGAGGTGGGGAGGGGGTGTCATGTGTATATGCAATCATACTGAGAACAGCTGTCTTTATCATCAAGGCTAATTGCAATGATGTTAGGAAACAGGGTGGACACTGGTAAACTGACAAAAACAAAGACAGACAGATGTAACAGATTAGCACGACTTGCACAGAGGGACAGACCTTGCTCCAGCCAAGGTGATCTTCCACACTGTCGATGGACAGAGCAATCATTTTGACATTGCGCTTGCTGAACTCAGCGCTGAGTCTGGCTGCGCGACCCAGCTCAGTGGTGCAGACAGGTGTGTAGTCACGCGGATGGGAGAACAGGACACCCCAGCTGACAGAGGGGATGTGAAGACAGAGATTAGTGAGGCCTCAGAAAAAATTGGACTAAGATCATTACTTTAACACAGAAGAGTGGATTCTGGTATTGTTAACCTCTAAAACAAACTAGTTCCATAATATTCCCTTTTAATATATTAACTATTTAAAGGTTTTTGTTACATTAGTTATTCAGAGGATGCTCTTATCCAGAGTTCCAGAGACAATTCAGGTTAAGTACCTTGCCCAAGGGTAACCTTTGGGTTACAAGCCCTGCTCCTTACTGCTACATCACACTGCTGCCCATACTTTAATGAGGCAACCATATACTCTATGCCTGAACATGCACAGATTTACAGTGTCCAGTGATAGGGGTCCTGAACTGAAAAAAAAGGCTGCTGGTGTGGTTCCCTTCTGGGGCACTGCTGTTGTACCCTTGGTAAAGGTACTTAACCCATAATTGTCTCAGTAAATATCCAGCTGTATAAATAAAACAACACTGTATGTAAGTCTCTATGGATAAGAGCATGTCCTAAATGTCAATAATGTAATGTAATGTAACTTGAGTGATATCCAGTGAAGGCAAAGGGAAGGTGTTCAGAAAAAAATAAACTGTGAGATTACTATAGAAGCCAGACACAGAAAAACAAAACATATACAGTATGCTCTCTGGATTGGATAAGGCAATAATAGATCATGAGATGGAATGAAAAGCTTGAAACCATGTGAGAGTGCAGGAAACTGGTGTTTAGAAATTCTATCACACCACTCTCATACTTGTCACATGACAGTTTCATAATAGTGTCCATAAACTCCATTTACAACCAAACTGGTGTTAAACTAGGTCAGAAGGCAGACAAACTGCCTCAACTGTTTCAGTGTTGAATGTTGTATGCAAAACCTAATTTGATAAAGTCAATAGGGGAAAGAAAACAAGTGGCAAATAATACTGATATATTCAAGACTTTATGAGATAAGTGAAAATAGATGCTGTGTACTCCAGGCTTCTGTTGGGTCATGCAAATACATGGTTGAATCCTGTCAAGTTTCTGTTTGTGTTTTCAACTTGCAGTTGCCAGGGTAATTTGCATATCTTCAGAACTTCTATGACCCATTAGCTATGTCCAGTGGAAAGATGAAATGCAACACATAGCCTTTTTCCTACTGTTGCCTCAATAGAAATCAAATGTTCTCTGCTGATCCCTGAAGAGACAGAGACCCAAAAAATGCATTGGCATTTTTGCTCTGCATATCAAAAGACAGTTAAATAAATGACGGGATTTCTGGAAAGAACATGGTTAAACCCTTCAATGCAAACCCTGATATATGTATGGAAGAAAAAAAGTTGTGATTACAGAAGCAATCACATTGTAACATATTCTGTAACCCCCCCCCCCCCCCAAAAAAAAAAAACATGTGCCTACACTACTGAGGAATACATTTGCCTCTGAAACTGATTCTGTTGCCTAGGCTGTAGAAACAATTTTCTCTCAGCCAGGAAATGGCCTGGTTTAAACTGCTGCTTCATCATCATCATAAACCAACTAGGTCAAATAAACTCAAAGATCCATTGTGTAATATATAACCCTTCCAAAATGAGAAGAATGTTGCATCACGCGCCCCAGCAGATGCTCACTCAGCCACAAGGACCGTTTCAATTTTCAGATTCGTCCATGGTTTCTTGCATCCTGAGGTTTCTTGCATCACCCCTTTCCAGTAACGTTTCTTGGTTCACATCGTTTCTCTTTGCAGTCATGGATGTCTTATGTAAATGTGTAAGCCTTAACGACAGTTTAAATGTGTGCCAAATCGGTGTGGTGTGCCTGTCTTATCTTTCAAACTTGTACTAATTACTTGGTATATTATACATGTTTTTATTGCACATCGCTGTCGTGCAAATGATGAACTCGTACCTTGTACAACGAGTCTCACACAATGAATTAAAGTTGGAAATGCATTAGAACTGTTTCGACCACCCGCCATTTAAATACACTGTTGATGAAGTTCAGCTGAGACCGGCTGTGCTCAAACCACACAATGGCGCCCTTATGGGTTCCGATTCACACAACGGGCATTGCCAAGTTTTACACCCACGAATTCAATAGCTTTGGTATGGCATTGGAAGTAGGGCAATGATTAACATGGTAAGCTTGAAACTAATTCTACCATAGATCGCATACATTCATACGGATATGAACATGGGGTATTACCTACGGCAGCGTTACGTGATTATTCAGTTACTATGCCCACAGCTGGCTGCGAACAGCATGACATAGCGTAATGATAAACTACCCAACACTAGCAGTTTAACTGGTCCACACCTGTAGTTAGCTACCTAGCTATCAACCCTTACACATACACTGTCACTTCACCATGTCATGTTATCTTTTCATTAGCGTTTCCTATTAGTTACGTTAATCTAACAACTACTTGTTACAAATAGCTGGCTAGCTACAGTTTAACCAACGATGAAATAACGCCTATCCTTGGTACGATGTAGCTAACATGTGCTATCTCATGTTACTTACGAATCTCCCAAAAAGTCGTGGAATTTGATCTTGCCAATAGTTGTTTCTGCTTCAAAATTTGGGAAAACATCCCCCAGTAGTAACCCAGGCATGGCTGCAGTTGTTACAGGCAAGAAAAAATGTGAAGCTGTACGCTTTCGAAAATTCGGAATTCTTTGCTTGGGAGGGAGGCGGAACCTACTCGAAAAGGGGCGGAGGTGACGGTTCTGACTAACGTGGTGAACGGTGAAGTGACGGTTTCCTGAGCTGATTGGAAGGACAATCGCCCCTCCGCAAAATCAGCATAACAGTAGTTTACCTCCGTCCCTGTTCTTCTTGAAAACTGACACACCTGTGATTTCACATAATTAAAAGTAGCCTCCTTAGGTAGCTAGCTGCCATATAGGGCCTAGGGATCGGTTCGAATTTAAATTTTGTTCCATATGTCATTAAGTCATTAAATGTAACTTTACAGAGTGTGTGTGGTCACTGATAGCTGACATCTAGATAGCTGGTGGAATCATAAAAGAGTTAGCATTTTGTTCTAAGAGACAACCAACGATTGGTGGCCAGCAGAATTCAATAGGGAGTGCTGTAAAATGGAAAATAAACGACTGTCCTCCAAACAATCACATCACATTGTGGCTTTGATTGAGCTGTTATGATTGCTTTACTTTTATTGACATGTAAAACTAACGTCTCCGTCACCAAACGCGACGCACGCGTAAATTGCATCATGGGGCAGCCAGAGCATGTGTTTGTAATTCAGTCACAAGGTCTAAAATACAGCGTGCCACCAAAAGACAGTAATATGTTTGCAAAAAGAAAAACTGAATATTCTTTGATAGCTATGATAATGTGTTCCACACCATATCTAAAGTTTCATGGTTGGAACCATCCTGTTACATTGTTTTAGGATAGTGTTTGACCCAGCATGCAGTTCTTTTTTATTGCCAACTGTGATCATAAAACTTGTATCATAATTTCTTCTCAATTATTTCGTGACTGGCTAAGCTTTTGATCTTTTTTGCCATGTGGTCACTGCAGGTTGTAATTTTCCTACTGTCATGCTAACTAAAACTGTTGAATGCAGGTGCATACCAGTTTTTGAATTTGACCCCCTGCCTGCCCAACACACCCCTGGCTGAATTTCACTGATGACAAAAAACACTTTAAACAAAGAAAAAGGCCAAGTTATGCACATGTACTAAGTTGCACAAGGGTACAAATCCTGTATTCTCCATTAACATGTGCATAAATGTTTATAGGTAGTGATATCAAAAAGACACCAAATTACAGCTAACAAATTTCCCCAAATTATCTCACACACATTAAGGAGGTACTATTCCAAATGAATGCTACCCACTATTACTTGTCTTTTTAGAAGCTGCAGCTTGGCATAGGCATGGCCCATATTAACACAACACATATAGACTGGGGCTTTGGGGGATTCAACAGGCATAACTACAATGAATCTGAGGTCTGACTCCTTACAGACATGTACTTCTGTACTATTTGGAATTGACTTTGAATGAGAGCAAACTATGATACATGTAATATAGGCTAACCTCACTTAAACACACAGAATTTGGCTATCCAACTCGCTAGTTAGCTATCTTACTAGGAGCTCAACAGCTAATTTTATACTCAGCCAGTTAGATTTGGTCATGTTGTACGGCAGACACCGGCATGTGTGTGTGTGTGTGTGTTTGTGTGTGTCTGTGTGTGTGTGCAGCAGTAGGCCTACATTGATATGTGTTCCCCTTTTGCACACTGTTACTTTTAATGTCCCACATCTGAAAAAATTACCCTCCAGAGAAGATGAGTGTATGTTTGGTTTTAAGTTGCTTTTTAATTACTGATACATTACAGCGTTATCAGCCCAACAATGCTACATGCAATCCAACCTAAACGCCACTATATATAGGCCACATCACTATACTTTATGTTAGAAGTACTAAAAAAACACCCAAAATAAATCTATGTCACCCATGACTATAGCAATCTCTGGTGGTCTTAGATCACACACCGACTTTTCCAGGCGTTTGTACTAACCTACGGAGAATACATGTAGCCTACATGTGGGTGAGAAACTGGCGTCTTGTACACAGAAAGCGTTAGTAACTGGGATGGGACGGTGTAATCGACGTAGTAAAGGTATGCCACCGTTAGAGGGAGTTGTTTCCTTTCCTTGATTATTTATTTTTTTATTTTTTGAGGTTTTACTTCCGATCATGTGATCAATTTCTGTCAATCTAGTAGGAGCATTCTTTCCCAGAGAGCTTTGCGTACTGAACGGTAAAGATGGCGATTATGAATTGTTAGGAGAGACGATGCGTAAAGGAACTGTCACACGTGAAGCGATGAATTAAGGAGAGGAATACGTCTAATTAACATTACCGAATATTCCTTGACTCGGTGACACTGGAAAACAGTCACTGACACAACAAAACAGGAGATAAAATGCCGTCCCCGAAAGCAAAAAACAACGGCGGTCGCAGTGGCAGCGTTCCTGGTATGAGTAACAATGGGCGTTATGAGTTTATGTCCCTGAACCGGAGTCCGCCGCCCCACCTGCTGCAACGACAGGGCTCAGACCCTACATCTGCCCGACTTCGTGCTTCAGAGAGCCCGACTCGCCGCCGTGGCTCCGGCTCTTCCAATGCATCTTCGTCTTCTGCCACCGGCACTCAGCAACTGCCAGAGGAAGACTGCATGCGGCTTAATCCGTCGTTTGTCGGCATCGCGCTGAGTTCCCTGCTCGCTATTGACTTGTGGCTGTCTAAACGGCTGGGGGTGTGCGCCTGTGAAGACTCATCATGGGGCAGCATACGGCCCCTGATGAAGCTTATCGAGATATCTGGTCATGGGATACCGTGGTTGGCCGGCGTCTTGTACTGCTTGTACAAAAGCGATAGCGCTGCGGGGCAAGAGGTCATGCTCAATCTCCTGATGGGTAATGTCTAACGATGGCTTTTTAAAATTATTTCTCGGAATCGTCGCCACTTTTCCTTCACTTTGATTAACCGGCGTATTCTGCCATCCTCCCCGTGGCGTAGCTAGTCATCGTGAAATCGCCCCTCTCATCCCACTTCCCTCTTCAGTAGTTTGCACCTGCCTCCCCTCACGTTTCCCTGTATCTCTTTGTTTTTCCTCCCTGAACCCAGATCCTTGCCACCCATTATTACCATCCGCCTGAGTTCCACCAGAATCCCCTTATCAACCCTGCGGGTTCCAATTTTACGTCACTCTCCATTTTCCCATACGGCTGATTGTCTCTTTCTGTCCTCCAGTCCTCTCCTCTCTTCTGTGGCAATTTACAGGTGATCAACTCAATAATCATGCTTTGATTTACTTTCTGTTTTTGGCTGCCTGTTAGCGTGAGCCAGACAAACAAGACCCGTCACTTACATGTACAAAGGCAACACGTCCTATGTCTGTGTAGATCATATAATGGTGAGACTGATTCTTTCCTATATGAAAATGTTGCAGGCGCACTACAGATGTCAGGTTTAATTAGGCGGTGACCTTGAATCCTGTTTAAAGTACTGAGCCTAACTTTAAATGACCATCAACGCACTTGACTTCACAACAAGCGTAATTCCGTAGCGTAACAAGTGTTTATATAACATTGAGCATCTCATTGGCCTGCTTTGGACGTCGAACGAGATTTTGCCTCACTAAAGCATTTGTTAAGGTGGATTTAGCTAGCATAATTCAATGTAATACGAGAAAGACATCTAACTTGCAGGTGATGTATCCAATGTGTTTAGACAAGGAAAGAGCCTGGCATGGTTTTGATTGGTGTCAGTTCACTGCTTTCACTGTCTGACGACTGCATCAATGATTAAATCCTGCTGAGGTCAGTGGGGTGAGAGACCAAAGTCCTGAGACAGGGAACAGTCACAGAGCATGAAGACAGGTGGAGTTGTGTGTTGTGTGTGCGTACCACACATATAATATGTCAAACTCTCTGACTGCTCTTGGCAAGTAGAAATTGATGCAAACTATCCCTTTTTCAACATTGACATTTGTGATTCAACCTATGGTACCTGTTATAGAAGCATATAGCTTCTGAATGGAAACCAGTTGCTGTAGTAGCAGTGGCACATCAACTGTTCAAAAGCTACAGAAACATTATTCAGAGGTATTACTCTTTCAAATGGATTGCACCAATAAACTGATGAAATTTCATGTATATCAATGTTACAGTGAATGTACTGCAAGAAAGCACTGCTAACAAGTGTTTAAACCTGCTTGAAACAAGTAAGGAAATAATCGTGTGAACTAGTGTAAATTAGTGCAGACACTGGGCAAAGGATATGGATAACACAAAAATGTCAGTGATTCACTATGACTTGTAATGTGGAAAACACTGACAGGTATAAAGTCAGTAGCCCATATGTTAAAAAAGCTGCAAAGAGAAATATAGTAAAGTAAAATGAACAGAATATTTTTTATAAAAACGGAACAAGGACAATGTCTATATATCATATAAACTCAGATCCATAAAAATTTAAAATGACCATATTAAAAACAATCACGGACTGGAACCAGTTGGGTCATTCCGTATGAAAATGGGGCAAAATCCATGATATTTGGGGTTCTCCTGAAATTCAGTGTTTAATATATGAAATTTGCTGCTGTTCAAGGAAGGAGTTCTGATAATATCTTTGACTTTTATCTAAAAGCATTAAAAGCTCAAAAGGTGCTTTTGTAATATTAATTTATGTATTTTTCACAATTATATAATTCACATTTCCAATTTTCAAAATCGAAATGCTACACATTGTTCAGAGCGTGGTCAGTGACATCCTGATTGTATTGTGTGGCATCATGTACAGATCAAAAGTTACAGTGTCTTATAGTGGCTATGGGCAGGACCAAAATGTCACAGAAATTCTAGCTTTGATTATTTATCAATAATGCTTCTGGATGTGAAAGTCAAATATATGTCAAAAATGCTTCCTCCAGATGTCTTTTCTTATGTACTGAATTTCATGAAAATCCAAAATGTCATGCCAAATGTCAGAAACATTTTTGTCTCATTTTCATACGGACTGACATAATATCATTCATTGCATTAAGGGGCGCACATTGTTGTCTGAGACCGTTCATGTCTGAAACCTGAAGGGTTAACTGCCGAAATGGTAAAAATTCAGTGATGGTATTCAACTGAGTGGTGTGCCTACTCAAAGTTGGGAGTAGCTGTGGTTTCCAGTGAACCGGAATGCAGTTTCTTGCCAGTGAACGGTTTGCTGGGAACAGTTTGTCTCTGCTGTCAGCATTGAGGTCAGGCGCTCTCTTTAATGGGGAGTGGGTTGCCTGTGGAGCCGGTCACTGCGTTCTTTACCATGATCTGTGGCTGCAGGCCAGTGTTGAATTTCACTGCGGAAACAGCAGCAGCTGCTAGTGCCAGGATCAGAGGGACACGAGGATGGTAACAATTGACAGCTGGCCTGTTCGATTTCCTGATATGAAGTGTCACCTTTGAGATCAAAAGACTGCAGCTCTTCGCAACCTATCTCACACTTCCATGCATGTTCCACATTTACGAGCCTTTCCCATTACTTGGAATTGAACTATAATAGAGCGAGGAAGAAAAAAGAATGCTGTTACTAACAAAAACAATAAGGAATTTGAATGCCAATACTATAGGCTTTAGCAGCAGCAGATTGTTGTTCATTGTCTCATTTGTGTTTTTTTTTTCCAGCCCAGAATTCAAGTACTATTACTGTCCACCATGCTCTATTTTTACTCCTCTGGTACACTTTGAGGCAACCTACTGAAAAAAACCTTTCAGCTAACACTCCAAACAAAATTATTGATGAAGGCATGAAAAAGAAATAGACTTTCCTCTTACAGTGTATGATAAATCTCTCACCCAGACAACTACACCATACCGGAGTGTTCTAGAAGGCAGACATTTATAATTTCCTGTCACTGTCTAATGGTGTGTAGATTTGTGGAATAGATTGTTTTGAATGGTATTGTCTATCACAGAAGTTTTCTGTACTGTGCGTAATACATACTGACTAGCTATAGTTTTTTTTTTTATTTTATTTTATTTTTTTCTCCTGCTAACCTCACATGTCTCCCTGTTGCAGCCCTCATCCTGGACCTGGTGCTGGTTGCCGTGGTGAAGGCTGTGGTGCGCCGCCGGCGTCCCTCCCACAATCGCATGGACATGTTCGCCACATTCTCCGTGGACCGCTACTCCTTCCCCTCGGGCCACGCCACCCGGGCCGCCCTGTGCGCCCGCTTCCTGCTGGCCCACCTGGTGCTGGCCGCCCCGCTGCGCGTGCTGGTGCTGCTGTGGGCCGCCCTGGTGGGCCTCTCTCGCGTGCTGCTGGGCCGGCACAACGTCACTGACGTGGCGTTTGGCTTTGGCATGGGCTACTGCCAGTACAACCTGGTGGAGATGCTGTGGGTGTCGCCAGTTGGGCTGCAGCTGATGATGGGGCAGCTGGGCTAAGAGGTCGAGAGCCCCATGGGAAGGAAAGGGTTGTAGGGGGTGCCAGTCCCCTGCCTGCAACAAGCCAGTACCATCACTGTGCATATTCACCATTACCTGTAAAATGGAAAAAAAAACCCCACATCCGATGAAAATGAACATTGCATCATCATATGCGGCAAAAATATATATGCTATACATTTAACTGCACTTTGAATTGGTGTTTAACATATTTTTGTGGGTCTGTTTGTGCATGGGTGGGGTGATTTTCAGTGTAACTCCGAAGCCTTGGGGTGTACATTCCCTTGAGTATGTGCGCTGAGGGAATACTGGTAGATTTTTTTTTCCTTCTTTTGCAGGGTGGTAAAGTAAGCTGTTGCATAAATGCAGTATGTTTTTTACTGTAGCATTCATATTTTCAATAGAAATGTATTTTGGAAATGCAGTGTGCAGGGTTTCTTGCCATGTGTACCGTGAGGTGATTAGGGGTCCTGCTGAAAAGTGTGCAACTTTATAGATTTTTCTTTCTTTTTTCAAACAATCATTGTTATATTGTGGCTTTTGTTAGTGGCTATTTTATATGGTGTAACTAATCTGAAGATTTAATTTTATTTTCCAACTGATGGAACTGAATGTTTTTTTTTACCATTGCACCTGCACTGTGAAGTATTGTACTTATTTCATGACTGTTATATGATTTTAAAAGTCTCACCATGCTGGAAAAAGTAGAAGAAAAAAATCACTCATGAAAAATTTCAAATATTAATTTTTAGGTTTTGATTTAAACCTCAGCACTCAAGTGTCCTCCAAATCATGCATTGCAATACTGTATGATTTGGTAGCAAAAACATCCCATCTCCAATCTCTTATTTAGAATATTTAATATTTCACAGAATTTTTATGTAACCCATTTTTGTCAAATTGGTGTACAGTGTGTTTGCACTTGTAGTCTTTCTGCTGTTTTCATTGGGCATACTGAAAATGAGGAAATGGGTGAACAGTTTTTTTTGCATGAAAATATGAACTTCAAGTCATCCGTCCTCCCTGGTCTTATGTGTAAGTGCTCCTCAGTTACAGAAGTTAACTTGATCTCAGCAATGGACGCAATTGAACTGCTCTTATGTTAAAATTTACTGAGGTTTTATTACACTTTTCAGGGTAAAATTGGTGTCCTTAAACCACAATAAAAAGGCAGCAGGTGAATGTGTAAGTTTAATGTTTATGCCAGATCTTTGAATTTATATTACTACATTGATGTGAGGTAACTACTGCAGCTCTGTACAAACCCTGCCTATCTTGTCTAAATCTGGTTTGGGGCAGAGTGAAAGTGGTTTGAAGTGAAGTGGTTTACTGCACCAAAGTCCTGCCAAATTAAACTGATCTTTGACGTCAGTGGGGTTGACACTGGCTGTAAGTGAGGACTGGTCGTACAGAGACCAGGTCATTGACCCAGTAAGGTGACTGCCCTGGGCCCTCGTTGCCAGTCAGTACTGGAGAGCCTCACCTCCCTCAGCTTCACCCTAGTCTCCCTGCAATGGACCCAGTGTTGAATTGAGTACTTGGTAGTTTCTGTGTCGCTCTGGATGGTCCATTGATTCAGGTATGACCCCAGTTTCTGTCATCAAGTCCCACAATGTTAAACCCAATCAATCCTTTTAATACGGGAAGCCAAACAAGAAGCAGGTATATCTATACACACAGTTCTGATGGCTTTATTTCTTTATGGCAACCTGCCATCCCTCAAACTATGATGAATGTAAAGATTATCAAGTGGCAGCTCTGTGTGGTGCAGACATGTACATCCCCAAGCCACTGAGAGACTGAAATTGTCAAAATTATCTTTTTTTTCCTCCAGTATGTGAAAAGCTTGTAAACCCTGACCTTAACTGAGTGTTGGAACTGTGAGGCTGTGTGTGTTATAGATCATCTTCTGTCTCTGTCCCAAGCTTGTCTACATGAATGTTAAAAAAACATGGTTTCAGTTGCTGTGTGTGTAGGGCTTCAGACCAATCCCCCCCTTTCTCCTCCACTGTGTGCTGCAGTGTGTGGGACTGGGAATGATCTTCCTCCATACAGAGCCACTGGTGAGAGTTACAGCAGTAGCTCTAGAGTGTGGTGGGTTAGGCCTTTGACAGGTTTCTCTCATATAAAATCTCATTACTGCTTTGAGAGCATAGCACTGTGTCAAGAGGCCACCTACTTATAATAACACTCATCAAAATGAAGGAACATTCAGTTAATTAAGATCTTGATTCCCCCTTGTTAGATGAAGCTCATTTTTTCAGCTCTGTCTGGATGCTTTGGAGTGTGTTATGCCCAGATTTCTGCAGTTAGATTGCTACTCATGAAACTAAACAGTGCACTGTTTTTTATATTTATAATGGACACAAAGCCTTCCAGTGGTTGGTAACAATGTCCTGGTATAGGTACTATTAATTCTGATGGAAAAACATGTAAATCAAATTTTATATTTTTCTGTTATGTGAAGGCATGGAGTTTGAGAAGGAACTTAAAAGGAAGGTCCAAATACAACCATGTGAAGGCAAGTTCAAGGTCCTGAAGGAAATGCATGAGAGGACTTGGATTGTCCATGCTGGTATTTGTATGGCCTCTTGGCTATACTGAAAAAACATGAAAATAAGTTGTAAGACAAAGAAACAATATGAATATTGACATTGCAATAAAGGAGTGCATTTTAGGTTTGGTTTCAATTGAGAATATATTTAAGAAAAGACTAGCTACCAGGCAATACAGACTCCTTGGGATACCCTCATAACACATGACTTCACCAGCTATGTAAAGAGTTCATCTGTTGTATTACTATTATACTGTATATTGTATAACACTATCCTCTACATTATGAAGTACATGTTTACATAAATATAAGTATATATGGAGTTTATGTGGTAGCAAATATGACTGTTTAATTTATGTTTACATAAATATATCCGTTTGTGTTGTAACCAAATATGACTATTTGATTTAATCTATAGTGAAGGGCATTAAAGACGCAGCTCATATTTTAAATATTTGAAAAGTACATAGGAGTGTGGATATGTATAGATCCTGCAGAATGAATAGGCTGCCCATGATTTGTATGTAGTATTTCCAGACAGCTGCTTATTTTTACCATCCAGAAAGAAGTGCCACAGCTGTGATGGGGTCCATGTTTTTGCTGTACATTCATTTGTGCTATTGTGTTCTTCCTATATTACATCTACCCACGCCCGCAGTAGACATGGCATAGATGTCACTTTGGTTTGCTTGTGTGGGATCATGGTCCACTTCTCCAAAAGAGTCGAGAACTGAGAGCACACCAAAAAGTGTCTGGTGTCCCTTAATACAGACACTCCTGTTGTCCACTCTCTTTGTTCATTAGGTCATCTTGTAAGGATTGTCATTGTGACCACATGACAGGTGAGTTTCTCAGAGCTTGTGTGTAGAGAATGACTAGCACTGTCCGCTTGGAAATGTGTACTTGTGGCCGAAAGTTTGGCTCAACTATGAATGCTGCGTTTTTAAAGCTTCAGTATGTTTGTGAGGTTTATTTAAAAGAGACCACGTAGTTCCTATGTATTTTCTGAATAAATTGGCAGAATACTGAAACTTTTTATTCCTGGTTTATTGGCATCTTCACTGTCCCTTACTGAGGAGTGTGTGCTATGAGATGTGTTAATACGGCTTTTCCCATCCCTGATTCTGCAGACACTTTCTGCAGTTTTCATTTCAACCTTACATTACATTACTTTCATTTAGCAGACGCTCTTATCCAGAGAGACTTACATAGGTTACAATTTTTAAATGTTATCTACTTAAACAGATGGATATTTACTGAGGCAATCGTGGATTAAGTACCTTAATCAAAGTGCAGCATTGCCCCTGCTGGGGATCAAGCCAGCAACCTTTCAATTAGGAGCCCTCCGCCTTACCACTATGCCTCATCCCCTTTCATTTTAACTGATCCCGTAATTCATTTTGGTTCAGCTGTTGAGTACTGTACTGACTTTGACATCAGTTTTCTGGATTGTGCTGTTCGTGTGTTGTGTCTGGTAAACTTGTGAATGTATCTCATCTTATTACTTCACATTTTCCCATTAAATAAACTAATAATGGTGATTAATGTTTAATTAATGCAACAACTCATCTTTCTGTCTGCACAGATTTTCCTCAAATGACACATGTCTTCCTATCAGGATTTAAAGCATACAACTGAAGTGATGTTAAATCAAGATCAGCATTCAATAAATAGTTGGAACAATTAATTAGAAACAGTTGGAACTGTTGGATAGCTTTGTGGTGGGAAATTAATTCTCAGTCTTCTAATAAAACACTTCTAATAAATATGTCAATAATAAATATGTCTCTGAGTGCGTATAAAAAGCAAACATGAAGAAATAACAATGCCCATCAAAACAAAAACATGGGATGTACCACACAGATGTTTCCCTCTCCAGGTCAGCAATACTTCCTCTGGAATGTAAGCAAAGGATTACTTCCTGACCTTGGAGACCAGCAGAAAGAACGCCTTGCTAGCTGTCAAAAGATAAGAGACTAACAGCACAGATCACATTAACATGTCAGGGCATTTAAATGGAAATGGGGGTTTCAGAATGCAATAAAGTCCTTAATATAGCATATGTGTGAAATGGCTCATGGTCTGTCATTGGGGAAAAACAAACCTGCACAATTCTACCTTTTTTAGAAGCAGTTATGAATAGAAAATACACTATATGGACAAACCTGTTGGACACACCTGTTTTTCAGGGTTTGGGCTAGGCCCCTTATCTCCAGTGAAGGGCAATCTTAATGCTTCAGCATACCAAGACATTTTGAACAATGCTATGCTTCCAACTTTGTGGCAAAACAGTTTGGGGAAGGTCCTTTTCTATTCCAGCATGACTGTGCCCCAGTGCACAAAGCAAGGACTATAAAGACATGGTTTGATGAGTTCAGTGTGGAAGAACTTGACTGGCCTGCACAGAGCCCTGACCTCAACCCCATCGAGCACCTTTGGGATGAACTGGAATGGAGATTGCGAGCCAGGCCTTCTCGTCCAACATCAGTGCCTAACCTCATAAATGCTCTACAGAATGAATGGGCACAAATCCCCACAGAAACACTCCAAAATCTTGTGGAAAGCCTTCCAAGAAGAGTGGAAGCTGTTATAGCTGCAAAAGGGGGACCAACTCCATATTAAAGTATATGTATTTGAATACAATGTAATGGACAGGCGTCCGAATACTTTTGTCCATATAGTGTAAATCATTTTGCCTTTACTGAATATAATAAATACTAATCACATTCTTCTTCTATTAAAACACTACTAAATATATACTAAAAATACTAAATAAACACTAAAAACACTTAATAAATATAATGCACTAATGTACATTTTCTCATAGTATAAATGATATCACAAGGGTTAACGCAAGGAATATTTATCTGTATTCACAGCAGCACAACAATTTCTTTAAGGGAAAATATTATTATAAATGAAATGACTGTAACATTTGTGGATCTATTATTTTGCATTGTCTATGAGGTCTAACAAATCTGTTCTGTTGTTTTGCTGATCTGTGAACTCAACATTTAATTATAAATTATACTTCTATAATTGAGTAGTTGAATAACTGATAGTTGCTTCAACTGTACATTACATTTTAACTGAGGAGTGCCCAAGGTAGTGCCAAATATACTGAAGCAGTCTGTTCTGCAACTCAGTAATTTGTTTGCATGTCTTGAGAATGCAAGGATAGCAAAAGGGGCTTGGAGTGTGCAATAAATTCATTACGGAATGAACATTTTTTATATATTCACATGTATATCTCTATTGGTAAGAATACTTTTTGTTTGCCTTCTGTATGTGACTGCATATGAGTGAACAAAACCCACAAGATCCAACTACTAATACTTTTTAATTGGCCTCTAACCAGATACAGGATTTGTGTAAACATTGGTTAGATTGGCTGAAGCCTTTTTTGGACATCAAGAAATAGTGCCCGTGTGTATATAAAGGCTTGAGAGAGTTCTGCCTACTCACAGACTCAGGGCAACTCAGGAAGATCTGAGAACACAGGTAGGGATCTTTCACTGACTTAGCCTCTCATCTGGATCTCTGCTGTTTACTCTCCTTGTCTTGTATTTACATCTGTATTGTGTTATTAATGAGAATGCAACATTATGTGGAAAGGTTCAGGTAACATTAATTTATTTGAGAATAATATTTTACATTATAGAATGCATTTTCAAGCATTCAGTTAGTCCAGGATTATTATGCAGAAGTAATTACAATTAAGGCCCTATGATGAAGCTGAATTCTAGCAAAACTGAAAAGGATATATTTGTGCATATTGAATGTTGGTAATAAATACAACACACTTCAGTGTATATTACTGAATACTGGTATAGCTTTTATCTGGTCCAGAAAATATGAAGATAAAAAGCAGAAAGCTCACAAAAATTAACAGATTCCATATATGACTGTATTTCTAAGTATATTTTCTTTGCAAAGATACAGCAGAATAACCACAGTATCTTTGCCAATCGTATTTTATCTTTTATTATTACTGTCATTTTTTCTTAACTGCTGAATCTGAACCATTTGTCAAAATAGTTCTGTATTCCTTGCCTTTTAATGTTTGTATGAAGTTTTTAGACTAAGGTAACTGTGTTTTATTGTGTGTTTTATATTGTAACACATATATAAAAGATGAACTGCTTTAAAAAATTCTGTACTATACTATTCTGAGTATACTGTACAAGATTCATCTAAATTGACTATATTACTCAATGCAACGCAGCTCTCTCCAGACAGCATGGTTCGCCGTGTAGCAGTGATTGGGGCAGGACCCTCTGGCTTGGTTAGCATCAAAAGCTGCCTGGAGGAGGGCCTGGAGCCTGTGTGTTTCGAAAGCAGTGATGACATCGGGGGTCTTTGGAAGTTTAAGGCAAGACAAACAGTTTAGCGCTACTGCAAAACTGTGTTTCTCAAGTGTCTAAAGTGTTTCTCATTCCTGTTGTTGAAACTGGTGCTTAGTATAACTGCTGTGTGAATAATGGCAATCATAGTACAGTTGTGAGCAACTGAAGACTATTTGTTTGATTTCTTATTAAGCTTGTGAATGTTCTACCAGAAAAACTGTCTGCAAAAAGCCAGAAATCCTATGCATTTCATTCCATAAACCCCAGTGGGGGGAGCCGATCTGTAATGAAAAGTTTACAAGCAAGATGCCAGAACCTTATTTGTCCATATTAATTAGTATTGTCCATATTACAGGGAATAGAAGTGATAATAGCATAGCTCTTGGGTAATCCTGCAATTTTGTCAACTCAGGAGGTCTCGGAGCCCAACCGGGCAAGCATCTACCGCTCCTTGACCATAAATATCTCCAAGGAGATGATGTGCTACAGCGACTTCCCCATCCCAGGGGATTATCCAAACTACATGCACCACTCCCGCATCCTGCAGTACTTCCGCCTCTATGCAGAGCACTTCAGACTGCTCCAGCACATTCGCTTCCAGGTGCCTTTCCTAACTCAGTGCCTTCCCAGAACAGAGCCTTCCTAGTTCACTGCCTTTCTAGTTCAGTGCCTTCCAAATTCAGAGTCTCTCTAGTTCAGTACCTACCTGGTTCAGTGCTGACTGACACCCCAGATCTTTGGCAGGTCTGTGCTTCATTTCAAAAGAGTGACCTCCCCAACCCCAATTTTGTATTTTAGACCAATGTGCGCAGCGTGAAGCAGAGACCTGACTTCTCTCGATCGGGACAGTGGGAGGTGGTGACCGAGAACAGGGAGGGACAGCAGGAGAAGCACATCTTCGATGCTGTGATTGTCTGTTCTGGACACTACTCATATCCAAACCTGCCTCTAAAAGACTTCCCAGGTGACAGCTCTGAGCATACCGCTATTACAGACATCTGCAGTGGTGGCAATAAACTTGACTGTCCTCAGAGTGATCACAACCAATTCTTAAAGAGTGTTAAGGTCTTTTCCCCTGACGCTTCAGCAATGAGACACGTGGAATGAGTTACCTTTGCAAGACTGTGATAGTCCTGAATGTGTTGCAGGGATTGAGACCTTTGAAGGAAAGTTCTTCCACAGCTGGGATTACAAAGGCCCAGAGGAGCTCCACGGGAAGAGAATTGTGGTGGTTGGAATTGGGAACTCAGGAGGTGATATTGCAGTGGAGTCCAGCAGAGTTGCAGAGCAGGTAAAAAATCTTTTGAAAAGAAAGGAAAGAAAAGACCATCCTGCATCTGGAAATCATTGCCAGAAGCACAACCCAGGATGGTCCTCAGTTCAAGCCAAGCCTTTTTTAGGGATTATTCACGTAACGATGCTTTCCTCCTGTAGGTGTACGTGAGCACTCGCAGGGGTGCCTGGGTCATACGCGTGGTGTCTGACAACGGCCTTCCCGTGGACATGAAGTACAACACTCGCTTCGTCCACATTCTCTTCCAGCTCCTCCCTGTGAATATTCTCAACTGGATAGGGGAGAATAAGCTGAACGCCATGTACGACCACACCATGTATGCACTGAAGCCAAAGCACAGGTGAGGAGGAAGACAAATGGATGTGTAAATTAAATTTCCATATGCTAACATTGTGTTGTAAGCAAACAGGAAAAGCAACTTACTGATATCTGTGTTTGTTAGACATCTAATTTATGTTTTGTAATTAAGGATATCAGTAACATGTGTAATGGCTGAAAACCAAAAGTTACATTGTTACATAGTTGTCAACAATACCATAGCTCCGAGTACACCATGCATACCTATGTCAATGATTCCACTTCCTGTAGGCTTTTCAGCCAGATCCCAGTTATCAATGACGAGCTGCCTGGTAAAATCCTGTCTGGTGGTGTAGTGGTGAAGCCCAACGTGAGGGAGTTTCGCGGGTCCAGCGTGGTGTTCGAGGATGGATCGGTGGTGGACAAGGTGGACGTGGTGGTGTTTGCCACAGGCTACAGTTACGACTTCCCCTTCCTGCCCTCCTCTGTCATGAACAAATCAGGGCATAGAGTGGGGTTGTACAAGCACGTGTTCCCCCCAAACCTTGAACACCCCACACTAGCCGTGGTTGGGTTTATCCATGCTCTGGGGGCCATCATGCCTCAAGCAGAAATTCAAGCTCGCTGGGTGACCAGAGTTTTCAAAGGTGAGGCTCTCAACGTACTAAGATGCTTGTGATTTATGGTCAAAATAACATCAAAAGTAATTACAGAGGCAGGACTTTACAGCTCTGGTCTTGGAGTGATAGGAACATTTATATACAAATCCTGTGTTGCTGATATAGTTTTGTTTTTTGGTGTCACCAAAGCCAACAGACCAATTGTTTATTTTTTTTCCGTAGGACTTAAAAAGTTGCCATCCAAGCAAGCCATGCTGAGGGCTATTGATAATGATACCAAAAGCATGGAGAAAACGTGAGTCATTTGCCAGGATATTGGCTCATATGAGACAGGGCAAAAAGCACAGAAAGGAGCAGCACTTTCTGACCTTTGAGATCTTCTTCATGCCTTTTCTCTGACACCAGATTTGAGTCAGTGGGATCATATTTATCTAAAAACAAAGGTACTTTCTTGTGTGTTCACTGATTCAATTTTCACCTATTCCCCTCTAATTCCAGCTACATCTGCTCCAAGTTGGTGCCCCTGCAGGTGGACTATGTGTCCTACATGGATGACATAGCAGGCGAGGTGGGGGCCCGCCCCAGTCTTGCCTGGCTCTTCTTCACTGACTTCGCTCTGTTCAAGAAGATCCTGATGGGCCCGGTCACTGCTTACCAGTACCGACTGACTGGCCCAGGAAAGTGGTCAGGGGCCCGCCATGCCATCTTCACCCAGTTTGACCGCATGTATCAGCCCTTCAAGACCCGGCAGGTAGATGACAAGCCTGGAAGCTCTTTCTTAGGGCGTCTGTTCACGTGGACCGTGGCATCCTTTATGGGGGCTTGTGCTGCCTACTACCTGCACCTCCACCCCCCCACAGCCCTCCAGAACCTCATCTCTATCATTAGTCCTGAGAAGCTGTGAGCAGGTTTCTCATTCAGTGCAATCTATATTCATCCATTTTCCATCTAAACTGGTTCTACCTTATATCAGGGAACCTAAGTGCATTCTATATCAGCCTGCATTTAGACTCTGATGATAGTACAAACTGTACAAACAACATGACCAAATAATGCTAGCGCAGCCTCCCTGTTAAGTATTAGTCAGAATTTCTGAATGGCTATTTTCTACTTTGATGTCATTTTCACATATAGTCATAGCCTACTCATTTTTTTGTCAGGCTAGTAGAAAAATACCATATCTATTTCTATATGTTAATATATACTTTTCAAGGAACAATACACAAAATTTTAGATAATTTAGACAAAACATCTGTTACTTCTCAAATGATGTATGTATAGTTGCTGAAGAGTACCTGGGAAAATGATTCTAAAATGTGTGTTTGTTTGTGCTATTGTATAATAAACAAAAAAGTGTATGCAATTTCTGTGTTGAAGTCATCCATTCAGTACAGTGTATTAATCTGTTTGCTATACATATTCAGCTATTTTTCTTCATAGACGCTACTGCCATTGCAACACGCATATTTTCTACATTGGGTGATATTTCTCATTTGCATTTAAATTGTGCTTACCACTAAATATTTGGGGAATTTTCAGAGGAGCGCAGATAAAATATCTTTTATCCCATAGATACTGCAAAAATAAATTCACAAATGTTAAGATAGTGATCAATAATAATAACAATAATAATTTAAAAGAGAATGTCCATAACTTTTAGAAGACTTTCAATGCTTTGATAACTTCCTGAAAAGTTTTTAGAGTGTTTAACTCATTTGTATTTGTTTAGACCATGTGAAATTATTCATTGAATTGTCATCTGTCTTCTATAGGATAAGAATGAAATTTATCAGGAAATGTGTAACTGAGTAAAAATCTTCTGGTTACTAATTACATATTTCCAAAACATATAAATTCATGATTTTCCTGCTCATGAATTTGTTAACTAAAAACTGAAACAACAATGGACAAAGGTTATGATGGGTAGAATCAACTGTGGGTAACTGCCTCATGAATTAACTTAAGGAGCCACAGCTGCTCTTCCCCTCCTGTCCTCAGAAACTCAGCTCCTGTTTGGGCTGTCTGACAAGATTCTTGCCTCGGATAAAGTTTCAGCGTGCCAGATATCCATTTTGAAGGCGTGTCTGTCTAAACTGTGTTCAAGAACTGAGACGGAGCTCACAATGTTGCCTGTTAATGCATAACAGTTTTTCTTTGATGCTGCTCCATCAAAAACAATAGCACTAAATTTTAAGTAATTTGTTTCAAAGAAATACTCAACTGCGTGTTGTGCAAGCGTGGACACTTGGACTTAATATTTCTGTTTATCACTGGCATTTTTCCAAAAATTGAAACCAGTTTCCAGTCAGATCTACTAAACAGAGCAAAGTCCAGGGTGCTGGCCCGCTGTCTGTTGGGACTTTAACTCTTTTGCAACTACTCGACTTGTGCAAGCGAGACGCTGTCTGCACTAGCACACTAAGACAACATTAAGACTTAAAGAGTCACCAGCAAGAAGTAAGTGAGGCTGAGCTGAATTCATCTGTTAAAATTTACATGTGTACATATATGTATACATACATATGTATATATGAAAAATAATGCTCTTGTGTATGAGTTAATTGCTTGATATGCATAGCTGACTAATGAATTGAAGAAGCTGAGATAAATGTTTTCATTATTACTGATTACAGAGATTAAACCTTAAAACTGTTTTTTTTTTTTAATCATTACCCAAATGTGTGAGTTCTAAAATATGTGGTATGTGATAAGGATGCATGTCTTATTAAAAATCTTCTGACGGATTTTCTGTGTCCCTAACACCCCTTTGCCTAGACGCCATGGCTCGCCGTGTAGCAGTGATTGGGGCAGGAAGCTCTGGGCTGGCCTGTATCAAGTGCTGCCTGGATGAGGGGCTGGAGCCAGTGTGCTTCGAGAGCAGCGATGACATCGGCGGCCTCTGGAGGTATCAGGTGAGGTCAACAACCACCAAACTGTTTGCTCAAGAGCACTGGCTTATTATTGCAGTTGAAGTTATACCTCAGCCCCTCACAAAGTTACTATTATACCTACCTCTTTCCGTGGTCTGCAGGAGAGGCCCAAGCCTGGGCACTGCAGTATCTACCGCTCCCTCATCGTTAACACCTCCAAGGAGATGATGTGCTTCAGTGACTTCCCCATGCCGGCCCATTTCCCCAACTACATGCAGAACTCACAGCTGTTGCAGTACTTCCGCCTCTTTGCTGCACATTTTGACCTCCTGAAGTACATTCACTTCCAGGTTATTCCTTTATCTTCATCCTGCCTCTGCAGGTAGCTATCAGATTCTTCTTGGATTCTCTCTAACACTGAAAATGGAGGCTACTGTGGTGCAGAAGTTCAAAATCCTGTTCTTGAGGAAATCGGTTAGATTTTTGATTTTCGTTGAAACACACGTTTAGTGAACTTAAGCACCACCTGCTGGTGGTAAACAAATGTAGCATGACAAACCAGGTTCAGCGTGAAAGCACCTTCCATTCTATTCCAAAATGTATTTGTGCAGGATTCACATACAGAACTGAATCCCTTGGTTTCCCAATAATTTGAACTCTGAACCCACAAAACCCACACAGAGCCATATTGGTAGTTCTTCCTCTGTTCCAATGGCTATTATTAGAGCAAAGCCCTGGGGTCATAGCGGAGGGTCAATGTCCCAAAAAAAATGAGATAATCTTTCTTTTTGGAAATGACTGTCTTCTGATTGCCTTTGTGTCAGACCAGTGTCTACAGCGTGAGGCAGAGGCCTGACTTCTCTCAGTCTGGGCAGTGGGAGGTGGTGACGAGAAACAGAGAGGGATGTAAGGAGAGGCACATCTTTGATGCTGTCATGGTGTGCTCTGGACACTACACACATCCTGTCATACCACTTACAGACTTCCCAGGTAGTTGTGCTATATTCTTTAATCATTGTAGCATAGATGTAAGGCACAGGGCTTGTAACCAAAGGTTGCCTAAGGTTTGATTCCCTGCTGAGGCACTGCCGCTGTACCCTTGGACGAGATATTTAACCCACAATTGCCTCAATAAATATCTGTCTGTATAAATGGATCACAAGTAAAAATTGTGACGTATGTAAGGCCCTCTGGCTAAGTGCTAAATGACAATAATGTAATGAAATGTAATCAAATAAGTGAGGAGGAAGACTCTCCTAAGTGGCATTGTGTCTCTGGAATATAGCTGCTGGTTGTTTTGGACGTGTAATGAATTGGATGTGTTCCCCTGCCATGAATATAGGAACATGCATTATTCTGACAGGTCATTCAGGTTCAGTAAACATATTCATTTAACAGGTTTCAATTTAGTAGAATGTAGAATGTATCTCTCAGTTTTGCTCTTGCTAGTTTGTGCCACTTTATAGGAAAATATGTCCACCTTTGCATAATTCGGAGGATATAATAGGACCCTGGTTACCTTTTTCCTCAGTGACTGAGCATATTGTTGACCCTGTTGGAGTCAGTGCTGTATTTCTCTCCAGGTGTGGACTCTTTTAAGGGAAAGCTCTGCCACAGCTGGGAATATAAGGACCCACATGATCTCCATGGGAAGAGGGTTGTGGTGGTGGGGATTGGTAACTCTGGAGGAGACATCGCTGTGGAGATAAGCAGGGTTGCAGAGAAGGTGCGGATACACTTGTTAGCCTGCAGCAGTGTTTTAGGGAGCACCAGTATGTATCTGCAGATATACACCAGCACCGAACAGAAGTTCATTATTCAGTATTCAGTATTAGCTGTAAAGTATGGATACTTGTCTTTTAAATGCAGTCATTACAAACAAAATTAGATAACACTGAACAGAAGTTCATTATTCAGTATTCAGTATTAGCTGTAAAGTATGGATACTTGTCTTTTAAATGCAGTCATTACAAACAAAATTAGATAACACTATGCATAATTTTCTTCACACTGTGGGAGACCAAACAGTGCACAGAGTGGTATCAGGATATTTTCGGTGTACTAACAGTTTGTGTGCTTTCCACAGACATTCCTCAGTACAAGGCATGGTGCCTGGGTGGTAGGCCGGATGTGCGACAAGGGGCTCCCTCTTGACATGATCATGATCACTCGTCTCATGGGCTTCCTGCCACGTATTGTGCCCAAAGGCTTACTGAACTGGAGTGGGGAGAGGGGCCTGAACCAGAAATATGACCACCGACTCTATGGCCTCCAGCCTGAACACAGGTAACATACACAAACGCAGGTCGTGCCACACTCCCAAGTATGCAAGTTGAGAATTGAGCTGATGGATATTTTGGTACTCTGTTGCAGGCTCCTGGACCACAGACCTCTGATTAACGATGACATTCCCGGTCGCATCCTCTTGGGGGCGCTAGTCATGAAGCCAAACCTTCAGGAGTTCCAGGGCTCCAGTCTGGTATTTGAGGATGGGACTGCGGAGCACCAGATCGATGCTGTGGTCTTCTGCACAGGCTACTACTACTCCTTCCCCTTCCTGCCCACCTCCCTCTTTCCAGGCCCCGGGCACGAGCTCACCCTTTACAAGCATGTCTTCCCACCCTCTCTAGAGCACCCCACACTGGCCATGATGGGTCTATTCCAGACCAAAGGTCCCATCATGCCTGTGGTGGAGATGCAGGCTCGCTGGGCCACAAGAGTCTTTGCAGGTGATTTTACCCATAGCTTTCAGGAGCGATTTATGCTATGCTATTATGCTATGATATGTTCACACTGGTCAAAATTGAGTGTACCTAGCCAAGCCTGTACTGGAACATCCTTATTCCACACCTCATGGCATTACAATAAACATACATACATTGACTTCGCCCATCCTTGGGCATATTTAGGACCATATTACAATATTAAAATGTGAGCTAAGAAGGGGCCAGAGTGAGATATGCCTGCAGTTCTTGTAAATTTAAAAATAATGCAACCATGTTAAAGTATAGCTGAATCCAGGCTAGTGTAAATGTAGCCTTTGTGTATCTTGACATCAGAGTAGGGGACATTATTTCAGGTCAAACAATCCTATGCCTTCTAGACAGCACATTAATGCCTACTACCTGTTCACTAAGCCACTGCAATAGCACAAAAATATTCTTTTCAGATCATTTTTTCCAGATTTCTGTTATTTTCATACATATGCCGTGGATTATGTTTTAAATATTACTCCACAAAATTAAAAAAAAACAACAGCACAGGGCTGGCAAAGGATATATTGCCCTCCTGATTCAGTTTCCGTACTGATTCACACCTGCATTTTGTTCCTGGTTTGTTATTGCAGGATTAAACCAACTTCCTCCAAAGGATACCATGTTGCATACGATTGAGTTGGAGAGAAGAAGATATATAAAAAGGTACTGTAAACAGGAAAAGGAAATTTTGGTGTTGCTACATGAATATAAATAAGGATGGCAGTCTGATTTGTCTTGCTCTTCTATCCTGCCAGTTATCCCTCTCCCAGGCTTGCAGCTCTCCAGGTGGATTTCATCCCATACCTGGACGACCTGGCGCGGCAGTTCGGAGCGCGGCCCAACTTCTTGGGGCTGTTGCTGCGGGACCCTCACCTGGGTCTAAATGTGCTGCTGGGCCCCTGCACCCCGTACCAGTACCGGCTGTGCGGGCCAGGAAAGTGGGCGGGGGCTCGCCAGGCCATCCTCACACAGTGGGAGCGGGTTGCCCAGCCAATGAAGACGCGTTCTGTACCAGAGCCCCACCGTTCATCCCTGCCTCTGTTTCTTACTCTGTCTGGCGTCACCCTGCTGCTCGCAGTGTTCTATATCCGAAATAACCCCCCTGACTTCTTACAAGACCCTGCAGCCCTCCTGAGCAGACTCTGGTCTCTGACCATGTGGGGAGAATCAGCCCCTGTCTAACCCTGAGCAGATGACTGAGGGATGACATCACTGGAGATATAGTACAGTATTTTCTGCACTCTGCACAGTACAGCACAGTATTTTCCCTGGGGGGCTTGAAAAACACAGACTGACTCTTAACATTCTTTTTTTTCTGTAACAATGAATGCAAATATTGTGAATACAATGCACATACACAAATAAATAGAAGTTGATTAGAAATAACCTGTACATTTATCACATACCACTGAAACAGGACACATTGCCATTAATAGATCATGGTCCATGTAAGTGGTCAGAAAAAGCTCTGCATATAAGCTCCCAGTGGTGGACTTTACACTTCATCTCCCTGCCACATCTGCTCTAATTCATCTCATTACTCATTAAGTTGGCTGAATCCATAGGGTCTGTAGCCTCTGATCTGTGCTGTAATTATTACCCAAAGGAACCCACTGTACACAAATTACTGTGCTCATGTTGGTCTTTGATAATAGCTGCAATTTGTTTACCATTCCATGATGACAAATCGATTTAAAATGGTACCTCTGATGTGGCCACAACGAGATTCAATCCTCCTCTTCTCTGCATAGAGGTGATGATATGTAATACAATGTGTTAACGCCATACCTTAGAGATCTGCCAGATTTTTACCCATGGTGTAAGAATTTCACATCTATCCGCAGCACTGCAAATGCAGCTGCTTAATCACACAATGTGGATGCTGTGAAACCCATACATACTGGGGAAAAAGTGGAAAAGGAAAAGCTGTGGGAGTATATCTTCTTTTTGATGGATTTGTTGGATATCAAATGTAACTCACCACCTAGCCTGAGATGTGTTGACTAGAGTATGAGTTTATTCCAGTGTTTACAAATCCACTTCCTCAGGCAAGCAATAGCATCTGAATGCCTCTAATCCACCCATGTTTCACATCAGCTGAAGAAGTATTTGCATTGTGAGGATGTGCATTTGAATACCTTAAGTACATACAAAGTCTTCCTAGTTAAGGGAGACTGTGTGGGGGTTGGAGAAAAGAAACCAGGGTCACTGGTTAATCTTTTATTCAGTGCTGCTATTTTTGTCCAAGAGGCAAGGTAGAGTAACTGGCTTGCTACTGTCCTTTGCATTGTAAACGCATCATTTCTAAACTAGTGTGTGTTGTCATATAATGGGGTTCTGTCAGGTTTCTAAAGGTTTAGTAATAATTTTCTGCCATGTAAATCTAATATTCTAATATTTAAAAATAGCGGTATCCTAAAAACTAAATGTTTAGAATACAGATTACTTGCACGGCTGTATGTATCATCTGCTTTTGAATATTGTTTCATATGATTGTTATACATCTGTTTTCTACTGATGTCTTTTTCAAATGTTTCCAATGGTTCCTTTCACTAGAGAACTAGTTTACTGGTTTAGCAAAATAGGTGTTGCCTTTCCAAAATTACAAATAACTGTTCAGATTAAGATCTCAAACAGATGCCTTTGTTTTCTTTCATGAATTTCCCATTGGAGACAGGGTTTTGAAAACAGCTAAATAGTTTTCCTGAGGGACAGGAATTTCACTGCCAGTTTCCTGGCATTACCTTGTAGAATTTTGCCTACTGTTTTTCTGCACATCTCAGGAAACCTTCTGGAGCTTCATTTAGTTTCATGTGACAGTATTAAATCCATGCTGAAGCTGTTTTATAAAAGATATTCAAAACTCTAGATAGAATGAAACACCACTTATCAAAAATGTAAAGTTTTAGAATGATGAACAAATATATCAATTTAATAACTGTAACAGTTTTCAGTGGAGTACCTTTCAGATTGAACTATATGGTTTTGTATTACAGATCTGTGTCGACTTGCATGAATGAACATTAACTAAACCCCATCTTTTCCTGTTACATCTTCTATATTCAAACACTGGTTGTTTTCTGCACTAAGCCAATCATTTCTTGAGTTGAAATGAACATGCACTCAATGGATAATCATTCAGTTGGTCATTAACTTCTTCAGTTCAATCAAGTCGGTCATTCTTTTTTGCCTCAATAGAGTCTGTATCTGAAAAGTGCTTTTACTTCAGGGTTTCACCAAACTGCATCACAGTATATTGAATTCTGAGTATGAATTCAGTTAGAATTGCATTACTTTTCCCTTTCTGGTAATTTCCTTGTAGAACACCTTGATGAGTCTTGCTGTCCTCTCACAAGCCTGATCATCTAAACAAGTCTTGTCTGCAGGTGTGCTGAAGAAATCTCATTTGAAACAATTAAGAGGAGTTGCAGTAGAGCACAGTTCAGAAATTAGCTTCAGGGTCAGAGGTTTTTTTTGCCCGTAAACTCCTGAGACCAGAATTTAACAACAGGGTGATTAGAATGCCATTTGACAAATATATTTATGTAAATCTCTGGAGGTTCACAAACTGAAACAAAGAAGATTAATGTGCTTGCACCTGCCAAAGGAATGCCCACATGATTTAAAAGTTAATCCAGGTGTCAGGAGGTTAACGACACTTGAGGTATCAGGGAATGGGGATATCAGAACAAGTAGTTCTCTGTGAACAGAGTTCATGACTGCATTAGTACACTGCCATTTTATGACTGTATAAGACAAAGATGAACTGTGAGTAACTGTCTTAACTTGTTTTAAGCAATACACCTGCCTACATCATGACAGATTTGGTTGTGTAACCTGTGCTACAATACTTTACCACTCAGATCTATTGTTTTGTCTCATCGCCTTCATGCACACATAAATGCATTTGACTTTGAACTATTTCCAATGGTAAGTTTTCAGTGTGCATGTGAAAGCAAGCATACTACAGATTGTCATATATATTTGGAAAGTATTGAAGTGTTTTCATAGGTATGATATAACAGATATAACATTATCTAAATATTATGTATATAGTGGGCTCTGGTTTACATGGTATGTATTGTATGGTTAAAGGTTATTGAGGGAAGGTGAACAGGGAAGACAGTTGCAATTTATGACAGTTCAGTTGAGTAAATTTCATAAAGGGTAAATCTAGGGTGACCATACGTCCTCTTTTTCCCGGACGTGTCCTCGTTTTGGGACCTAAAACATCCGTCTCCAAATGAGGACATGTCCGGGAAAAAGCAGACGTATGGTCACCCTAGTAAATCATGTAAATCTAATTTTGTAATAACTAGTAGGAAAGTAGAAATAGTTAATAGAATAGGTAATGGGAGGTATTTTTTGACTTACCTGGTTATTTATTACTGGATCAGAATGTGTCATTAACTATGTAGCTAGCAATTTGTAAGCATGCAGCTTTGACTGTGATTTTAAATGGCTTGACCTTAGGAAACTATCATTGTTTGACCTTGAAATATTTAAAAGCTTATGGCTTATGAATTGAATTGAAAAGTATCAGGCGTCTTTAACTTCTAACATTAGGTAGTGACTGACTACAGTGCAGTAAGCTTGCATAGCTTAATACAATTTCTCATAATACATACATGTCATAATAACAAAATAATTTGATGTGAAGCACTCAAAAGAATCTTGACATAAAATGCAACCAGGTAAGGCTGCAGTTATTTATAAAGGCACATTTGTTAAAATCAATAATAGTGATATGTTCATAATTCATGTGTGTACGTGGAAAGCCTTTTCCATGCAGATCTTTTATGCCATCTGTACCCCTTTCCCAGGACGCCATGGCTCTTCGTGTAGCGGTGATTGGGGCAGGATGCTCAGGGCTGGCCTGTATCAAGTGCTGCCTGGATGAGGGGCTGGAGCCAGTGTGCTTTGAGAGCAGCAATGATATTGGTGGCCTCTGGAGGTATAAGGTGTGGTCATTCTCCCTGCTTTATGAAAGCATTCATGGGGTGACAGTGGCAAAGAAATGGTCATTTCAGAACAAAGGAATCCAAACCAATGTTTAGAATTATTTTTTAAAAAGTGCATTTGATTGGCCAGAATCTCTGAGGAAAAACTGCATTAGGCACTTTTAATCAAAATGGAACACCCACAGTGCTGGATGGTTTTAATTTACTAAATTGATTTCCTGTTGTTTCTCAGATTTGTCAGTTGTATTTGACAAATAATACAACTTCCTTTCACATGATAATGTCTCATTTACTATTGTTTCACTGGACACATCTGTCTAGTTGTATAAAGACCTCTTATTTACAAACATAACTACTTTCCGAATGTTAAAAGTTCATTCTAAACTGAATCTTTTCACCTTGGACTCAAAGGAGAAACCAGAGCCTGGTCGAGCCAGCATCTACCATTCAGTCATCGTCAACAGCTCCAAAGAGATGATGGCCTACAGCGACTTCCCTCCCCCAGCAGACTTCCCCAACAACATGCACCACTCCCAGGTCCTGCAGTACCTGCGCCTCTACGCAGAGCAGTTTGACCTTCTGCAGCACATCCGCTTCCAGGTCAGAATTCTACCTGAACTCATAGTGTGCGGTGTCCTTTCAGAGACCTCAGTGAGAGAAGAGATCAACAGCTGCATGCCCTCAGTCACACTCTGTCTGCTGCATTCATCACCTGTGGGAGCACCCAATCCAACATATCAAATTTCATTTTTTTTCCCATCTGTTGGCCCTCTCAACAACAATTTGATGAAGTGCATGCTGTAAATCAAATCCAATTCATATGACTCATTACATTTTATGAGGGAGACACACACAGACAGACACACAGCTTATTTTACAGTGTGACCAGAGCCTATATGGTTCTACACCTGCTCCACAGGTAACTCAAAGTTTGTAACAAACCTGTGAGATGGATGCAAGTATCCCAGGAAACCAGTGACCTGATCTGACTTCTTGCTTCCTGTGTGTGTTTCAGACTAGTGTGTACAGTGTGAAGGAGAGGCCTGACTTCTCTCATTCAGGCCAGTGGGAGGTGGAGACTGAGAGCAGAGAGGGTGACAGAGAGAGGCACATTTTTGATGCTGTGATGGTCTGCACAGGCCACTACACACAGCCCCACCTCCCATTGAGGGACTTTCCAGGTGCCAACCGTGTTCTATTTATTATGTCAGCACAAACAGTCTTATCTCCAGATAAGCACAAAGCTTTGGTTTTAATTCAACATTTACAACTTACCTTTGACCCTCACCCAGAAAAAAACGCCATATGGCGATATCTAAAACTGACTTGCATAGGTTTTTATGTAGTATCCATTTATACAGTTAACAATTTATTAATGCAATTGAGGCCAAGTACTGATGCCAGAAGGACAAATACAGTATTCCTACACAATGGTTATTATCTGCAACCCTCTGGGTATAAGTCCTGACCCCAGACCATTATTATTATTATTATATCACAATTCCACACATTCACAAAATGAAACATGACAACTTTGCTGTTTTCAAAGGTTAATGATAACCTGGATATCAATGCAATGGAGGATGCAAAGAACTTACATAAGGCCATAGGTCTTATCTACATCATTTACATAGGCTTTACAATCACCAAAGAAACCACATACTTCTTTCTGTTGACTTTGCCAACTGTGTCAGGGTTCCACTCTACACAGTGTACCTACAAAGACAGTTTTACTATTCATTTCAGTAACTGATTCCATTAGTCAGTATGACTTGCAATACTCACATATGATATACTACCTTGCACTGTCATATTCTGACTGAGGAAATTCAGGAACACGTGCAAATTCAAAATCATCCCTTCAGAAATGAAATTCCCAAAAGGGTGATTTTGCATTCCAGTCTGTTTTAAAATCAAACACTTCACATCAAGTACCAAAAACCTATATACTGCACTTACTGCATCCATAACCTGAGGCAATCAAGCCTTTTTCTATGTTTTAGGCATAGACACCTTTACAGGGCGGTACTTCCACAGCTGGGAATACCAGTGCACCCGGGGACTAGAGGGGAAGAGGATTGTGGTTATTGGGATTGGGAACTCAGGAGGGGACATTGCTGTGGAAAGCAGTAGAGTTGCAGAGCAGGTAAGGCATTTGGATTCTGCATTTGCAGTTTTTCATGGATATATCCCTCATCAGGAAAAATAAATCCAGCAGTGGTACAGACTGTCCAGCTAGTCAGTTTCATTTTCTGGTCAATCCTGCAGGTATACCTCAGCACTCGACGGGGAGCTTGGGTGGTCGGTCGCCTTGGTGACAATGGACTCCCCGGTGATGTGATGAACAGTACCCGTCTGTTTGTGCTACTGCAGCGGTACATACCATCTTGGGTCGACCGCATTGTGGAGCAGAAATTAAACCACCACTTTGACCACCGCCTGTACGGGCTACGACCATCACATGGGTAAGGATCTGAGGAAGTAAGCGTGAATGTTCAAATGGAGGGTGGTCTTGCCCTTTCTTGGCTTGTGAAGCAACACCGTTGCCCTTCAACTGCAGCACTTTTGCTTTAATTAACGGCATAGATCTCACAATTGGTTATAAAGATGTCGTTATTGCTGATCTCTGGTAGGTTTTTCAAACAGATCCCCGTAGTTAATGATGACCTACCTGGACGCATCATCTCAGGAAGGGTGGTGGTGAAGCCCAACGTGAGGGAGTTTCGTGGCTCCAGTGTGGTGTTTGAAGACGGAACAGTGGTGGATAAGGTGGATGTAGTCGTGTTTGCCACAGGCTACAATTATGACTTCCCCTTCCTGCCGTCCTCTTTGAAGGCAAGGGCTGGTTATCGGCTGTCTCTTTACAAACAAGTCTTCCCTCCGAGTCTTGAGAGGCCCACTCTAGCCGTGGTTGGCTTCATTCATGCTCTGGGAGCCGTAATCCCCCTGGCTGAGATGCAAGCACGATGGGCGACTAGAGTCTTTGCAGGTACGAAATCTGCTGCTGATCTCACCCAAACCTCTCCTAGGACCTGTGGCTTCTGTTAGTGTATCTACACTGGTCACGATTCAGCTCTTTTTGTTGCATTTATACTAATTAAGGTCAGGTAAATCTGTGGAACTTGAACACAGATGTAAATGACTAATGCTTAATGTTTTTTGAGACAACACAGCCTGAACTAAGTACACTTGAATGTGTCCAATAATGACAAAATCTAAGAATAGATTAATCTTGACAGCACAGGTATTCTATTTCTCCTTAGCAACTGTCCTTTTTTCAGAATGCACACAGTATTTAAATACTTTGACACTGGCATTTGTGCTGTTCCCTATCTAATCCAAAGTCGTCATTTATTTTCCATCAAAACTGTATGCGCACATCTGTGAATTTCAGCAAACTGACTATTCCAGTTTTGAAGCTCATCAACAACATAATGGACATATCTGAACGGTGCTTTGAGGATGTAATGGCAGAGCAGAAAAGTATGAAATGAAAAGGGTCAGAGAGTGGAATGGAAGGAAAGATTTCTTCACATCAGTTTTGTGTTTATTGGAACTATACAACAAAGTATAATAACTGATGCATTTTCCAAAGCCCGTTCATACCAAGTTCCCTGAAAGTACATCATTTTCTGACTGCACTATACTCAGTTATTTACTGTAGCTTATTGCTTTCTATATTCTGTCAATATAATGCAGATAAATTTGTTCTCCATATACATTTGCGTACAGCTGCAGATATCAATTTTGCTTGAGAATGACTGCATATTATCATACTTTTGTTTCTAGGTTTACAGAAACTGCCACCAGAGAAAAACATGCTTCTGGATATCGAGAGAGAAACAAAGGAAATGCATCAAAGGTCAGACTGAAGCAATGAGTGTGAGATTTATGTGTCACAACTTTTGCTTCTTGTCTGAGACTGTCATATCCCCACAGGTTTGCCTGCTCAGAGCGTAACCCTCTCCAGGTGGATTTTATCGCTTACATGGATGACCTGGCACGGCAGTTCGGAGCATGGCCCAACTTCCTGGGTCTGCTGCTGCGGGACCCTCGCCTAGGTCTAAATGTGCTGCTGGGCCCCTGCACCCCATACCAGTACCGACTGTGCGGGCCGGGAAAGTGGGCGGGGGCTCGTCAGGCCATCCTCACACAGTGGGAGCGGGTCACACGCCCATTTAAGACAAGAGTCGTGCCTGAGCCTCGCCCTTCCTCCCTGCCTCTGTATTTTACTGCATGTAGCGCCACCCTGCTGTTAGCTGTCCTCTACTCGATGAACAAAATCCCTGCTGTCCTGCAAAATCCTGCAGGCCTCTTGAACAGACTGTGGTGTTTGACAGGCACAACGTGGGGAGAATCAGTCCCTGCCTAACCCTGAGCAGATGACCAACGGTTGACATGCACTCACAAAATGGCAATTGTATTTGACCAATCTGAAGGAAATTCAAGTTTTAGACGTTTTTAAACAATTTCAAATAAAATATTCTTTTGGTATTGTAACATTTTACTCTATACTGTCTGGCATGAAATTCGTGGGTGTCTGCTCATTTATTTTTAAGTCACCTTTTAAATGATTGTGATTTACGGTTCAGCTGTTTTTTTTTTTTTTTTTTTTTTCGGTCAAATGTTGCACCTGAACAAACTGGGGCGTGTGTTTTGCAACTTGCAGGAATCATTTTCCGCGTCGACACACTGACATCGAAGCAAAGTCCGAGTTTGTATAACTTCCACTCCGCCCATTCCATTCTGTGGGGTTTCTTGCGTCTAAGGGAGGAGTATGTGGGTATATTCGTTTTTTTTTTTCGTTCTTTGCTGTACTTTTGACATTGGAGGGCAATAAGCATTAATCACAGACTGAAACGGGAATATAGGGAATAATCATCTCGGAAGCTGCTGGTATAGAAAGTTGTACCGTCAAGGTAAGTGTGGTGTTTTGTTTTTAGGAAATGGCAACAAAGGAGCGGAAGTGATATTCATTTGTAATGATAACCGAATCTGGCTAGCTGGGTAGTCTGAGAGAAGTAATGTTAATGTGTTCCTCTAATGGAGGAAGTAGAATGAGCAACAGGGAACGGAAACTACAACTGTCAAATGCAACCCTTCCGCTGGTCTTTAACGTTCGTTTGAAATGGCTGTGGTACAATTAGGTCTATGTCGAAACGCTGGCTTCTCGTCAATTTAGTACGATTATGAAAATGTCTGTAGCACATTTCAATGCATAGGTTACCAAGAGACTATCAAGCACTATCAAAGTTACTTTTTAAATTTCGACAACCCAACTTAATTTTCGTAAATAAGGGTACGCAGCTTGCTTACCTGTTTACATGAAAGCTCCATCATTATACAATGCACAGACCAGCTGTATCTACAGCTTCTGTCCCAGTGTCGGATATGATCACAGTAATCGTGTGAAACAATATTTGTTGACAATATGGGCTAGTTGCAACGTTCTTTGGAGCCTAGACCACTGGGTGCTTCCCGCACTTAAGTATCTGTACTCCATGTCACACATAAATGTGAGATAAATACATGTTGGATACTACATCGAATTGCGTACAATATAATGTAAATACCTCAAGAGGATTTTTCTCTCTTTGGGACGATAAAATATTATTGTTCTACTGTTCCATTTCATTACATAACCTGTCGGTGTAGTCTGGAAGGATTGTCAACAGCCGCAAGTTTAGTTGGGGACATTCACTCCTTATATGGGTTTTTGCTTGTGTTGTACTCTGCCTCACTCGTAAGTCGCTTTGGATAAAAGTATCTGCCAAATGAATAAATGTAAAGGGATATTTCATGTGACATGTTCCACAAAGCCTATTCATAAACGTTAGCCTACTCCCTAAGCTAACAGACAAATCATGTTTCTTTACTGTAGACAGACATGACTACAGCTGCTGTGCAGTGGGACTGTGAGGGAAAGGTTTATGCTATAACAAAAGAGATTCTGACAAATTCTCACCTTCAGACCATCTTCACTGATGGTGAGGAAATCGACAGTTTACACTTTTACACAGTTTTCACATAACTCCCACCCACAGACACCATGGCCCGCCGTGTAGCGGTGATTGGGGCAGGATGCTCAGGGCTGGCCTGTATCAAGTGCTGCCTGGATGAGGGGCTGGAGCCAGTGTGCTTTGAGAGCAGCAATGATATTGGCGGCCTCTGGAGGTATAAGGTGTGGTCAGGAGTTGCCCAGAAAGAATACTTCCCACGTCCTTGATTTACAAAGGCGGTTACCTCGTGAACTCAATGTTTTTTTAGCCCAGTGCTTTTTAAACGACTGTTGTAGCTAGCCGGGTTGTGTTTGCTGTGACAGCGAGCGGCAGCCCTGAGTTATCTTCGAAAATAAAAACCTGTTTAATGGGTTTACTGTGCTTGCGGTCGTCGTTTAACATGAATTCAACGTCTCCTGAAAGCAAATTTTACTTAACGTGCAGTAGTTTCAACAGTACAGAAACTAGCTAGCTAATAGCCTTGGCTACAATCGCTGTTGCCAAATTATTCAAACGATGGCTAATGTGAAACTGGTCGCTAAATAAATCCACACACGCCTATCAATATCATCTACTATACTTAATCTTTACTCCAAAAAAAAAAAAAAAACGATCTAATGTCTGTTTTTTTTTCTTTTTCTTTTTCTTTTCCCGGGGAGCGGGTTTAAGGCTTAGGTTCAAGTTGATTGTGCTTGCGTGTTTTTTTTTCTTTTTGATAATGATCCAGTCAGTAAAAGTGGCGCGCTCACAAAACGTGATCAGGGAGAACGATATTCCGTTTCCAAATTAAACTTTTATTCTAGAGAAATTAATTTGTTGGGGACAAAAATAGTACAAATATACTTTAAACATTGGGGGGACTCCCTCCCCCCGTCTCCCCTCGTTTCCTACGCCCCTGCTCACACATGGTCTTTACGTGTGTAACCTAAGCTACAGTCTTGCTTGATCAAGGCTCAGTTCAATGTGAAGCAGGTGCTCCATTCCCACTGTGTTTCCTCTAACCTGCAGGAGGAGCCAGAGCCTGACAGGGCTAGCATCTACCATTCCGTCATCATCAACACCTCCAAAGAGATGATGTGTTTCAGCGACTTTCCCATCCCGGCTCACTTCCCCAACTACATGCACAACACCCTGATCATGGACTACTTCCGCATGTATGCAGAGCACTTCCAGCTCATGCACCACATCCGCTTCAAGGTGAGACCCCCCAGTGTGGGCAGAGCTGTCACGCGGCACCAGAGCTGGAAGCACAGCCGCATTTAAGTGGCGTTGAAATGCCAAGCGCAGCGTTATTACAGATTCCAAAAACACTGCGTAATGGGAGCGTCACGCAGCTGCAGAGGTGCTGTGAAGTGAAATTGTGCTTTGGACAGAGTTAGTGTCTGTGAGTCAGTGTTCACCTGGCAGCTTGAGGGAATTGACTTCTGCAGGTGCAGAGCATGGGATTTGAGAAGCATTCTAACCCTTTCCATCCTCAGTCTAAGGAGGTGCACATTGTTTGTGCATTGTGATTTAATTTCCATATTTATAGACATCCATGATTATATAGGTGATTCGTCACCTATCCCACAGGTAGCTGTTGTCAAGGCTGGGAGAGACACTGTGTAGCAAGATGACAGCGACCTGATCCAACTTCCCAATTTTCTCCCACGTTTCAGACCGCTGTCTGCAGTGTGAAGCAGAGGCCTGACTTTTCTCGATCAGGGCAGTGGGAGGTGGTGACCGAGAACAGGAACGGTAACAAGGAGAAGCATATCTTTGATGCTGTGATGATCTGTGTAGGACACCATGTTCACCCCCATATCCCCCTGAAAGACTTTCCAGGTAAATTCAGTTTGCCTGTTTCTGTAAGAACAAGCAGAAATGAAGCACTTGACTAATTTTGCGCTTTGCACATGTGATGTTATATAATGGTTGGGGCAATAATTCATTAATTCAGAGTAAACTTTGTACTACATTTTGTAGTTAAAACGGCAAACCAAACATTCTTATCTTGACTCTGTTGAAAAGAGGTTTTTTGATCTTTTATCAAATGCTCACTGGGCAATCTAGTCTGAAGCACAGCACATTCCATATTTTGTTGACAGCTATAGCAGGACACAGAAGTAAAGGTATATGTTTGTAAAAGCAGTTACTGGTATAGCTTGGTTGCACAGTTGGAGAAGTATGTTTTCATGAACAGACAACAGGTTCTCTATTTTCATTTGCTTCATTTGCTTTATGGATAGAAACTGAAAAAAAATCACGGAAAATTCAGGAAACATATATTATTCATAGCCTCTCTTCCCACCAGGAATCGAAACATTCCAGGGGAAGTACTTCCACAGCCGTGACTACAAAACCCCAGAAGAGTGGTGAGGGAAGAGAGTGGTGGTGATAGGGATTGGGAACTCTGGAGGAGATATCGCTGTGGAGCTGAGTAGAGTCACCAAGCAGGTACGTGTCTGACAACCCAAACAAAATCATGATGAAAAGCGGTAATGCTACTGATAAAAGACATTCTCAAATATTTGAGCTGATATTGACAGAGCAGACACTTTGCTTTGCAGCCCCGTTTCAGGCTTTGATAATGTTAATGGTTTGGAACAGCAGTTCAACCAAGAGATCAGAAGTGAGGTTGTTGAGAAATAAGGTGTATTGGTGACATATTATAGGTAATAGGTGACAGGACTGTCCAGTGCTTTAATACAGCTGAGGCAAAGAGATTTAAGCCAGTGCTGAGACTTCTCTGTCTTCTCTCCAGCTGTTCCTCAGTACGCGACGGGGTACATGGATCCTGAATCGTGTTGGAGATAATGGAATCCCACTAGATCTGCATCGTTCATCCCTGCCTCTGTTTCTTACTCTGTCTGGCGTCACCCTGCTGCTCGCAGTCTTCTATATCCGAAATAACCCCCCTGACTTCTTACAAGACCCTGCAGCCCTCCTGAGCAGACTCTGGTCTCTGACCATGTGGGGAGAATCAGCCCCTGTCTAACCCTGAGCAGATGACTGAGGGATGACATCACTGGAGATATAGTACAGTATTTTCTGCACTCTGCACAGTACAGCACAGTATTTTCCCTGGGGGGCTTGAAAAACACAGACTGACTCTTAACATTCTTTTTTTCTGTAACAATGAATGCAAATATTGTGAATACAATGCACATACACAAATAAATAGAAGTTGATTAGAAATAACCTGTACATTTATCACATACCACTGAAACAGGACACATAGCCATTAATAGATCATGGTCCATGTAAGTGGTCAGAAAAAGCTCTGCATATAAGCTCCCAGTGGTGGACTTTACACTTCATTTCCCTGCCAGATCTGCTGTGTGGGGGTTGGAGAAAAGAAACCAGGGTCACTGGTTAGTCTTTTGTTCAGTGCTGCTGTTTTTGTCCAAGAGGAAAGGTAGAGTAACTGGCTTGCTACTGTCCTCTGCATTGTAAATGCATCATTTCTAAACTAGTGTGTGTTGTCATATAATGGGGTTCTGTCAGGTTTCTAAAGGTTTAGTAATAATTTTCTGCCATGAAAATCTAATATTCTAATTTTTAAAAATAGCTGTAACCTAAAAACTATATGTTTGGAATACAGACTACTTGCACAGCTGTATGTATCATCTGCTTTTGAATATTGTTTCATATGATTGTTATACATCTGTTTTCTACTGATGTCTTTTTCAAATGTTTCCAATGGTTCCTTTGACTAGAGAACTGGTTTGGCAAATTAGGTGTTGCCTTTCCAAAATTACAAAAAAGTAACTTGTGACAGAGTGCTGTCACTACAGTTGAGTATGCGCTCTGACTGCCATAACAACAAGCCTGGCTCTTTGGCGTTGCGGTCAAAGATGCAGTTTGGTACCCCGTAGACTCGGGTTCGAGGTTAGGTGGGGTGACTGCTCTCGCCCTTCGCTACATAACTTTTCAGATTAAGATCTGAAACAGATGCCTTTGTTTACTTTCATGAATTTCCCATTGGAGACAGGGTTTTGAAAAAAAAAAAAAGTTTCCTGGCATTACCTTGTAGAATTTTGCCTACTGTTTTTCTGCACATCTCAGGAAACCCTCTGGAGCTTCATTTAGTTTCATGTGACATAATAACATCCATGTTGAAGCTGTTTTCTAGGAAAATATTCAAAATTCTAGATAGAATGAAACACCACTTATCAAAAATGTAAAGTTTTAGAATAATGAACAAATGTATCAATTTACACAAATGTTTCAATTTAATAACTGTAACAGTTTTCAGTGGAGAACCTTTCAGATTGAACTATATGGTTTTGCGTTACAGATCTGTGTCGACTTGCATGAATGAACATTAACTAAACCCCATCTTTTCCTATTACATCTTCTATATTTAACACACCCGTTGTTTTGTGCACTAAGCCAATCATTTCTTGAGTTGAAATGAACATGAACTCAATGGATAATCATTCAGTTGGTCATTAAATATATCTGAACAGTGCTTTTACCTCAGGGTTTCACCAAACTGCATTACAGTAACCTCTATTGAATTCTGGGTATGAATTCAGTTAGAATTGCATTACTTTTCCCTTTCTGGTAATTTCCTTGTTGAACACCTTGATGAGTCTTGCTGTCCTCTCACAAGCCTGATCATCTAAACAAGTTGTCTGCAGGTGTGCTGAGGCAATCTCATTTGAAACAATTAAGAAGATATGCAGTAGAGCACAGTTCAGAAATTAGCTTCAGGGTCAGAGGTTTTTTTGCCCCTAAATTCCTGAGACCAGGATTTAACAACAGGGCGATTATAATGCCACAAGAAAAATATACTTTTATAAATTTCTGGAGCTTCACAAACTGAAAGAAAGAAAACTAATATGCTTGTACATGCCAAAGGAATGCCCAAATGATTAAAAAGTTAATCCAGGTGTCGGGAGGTTAACTACATTTGAGGTATCAGGGAATGGGGATGTCAAAACAAGTGGTTCTGTGTGAACAGAGTTCATGACTGCATTAGTACACTGTCATTTTATGACTATATAAGCCAAAGATGAACTGTGAGTAACTGTCTTCACTTGTTTTAAGCAATACACCTGGCTACATCATGAAAGATTTGCTTGTGTAAGCTGTGCTACAATACTTAACCACTCAGATCTATTGTTTTATATCATGGCCTTCATGCACACATAAATGCATTTGACTTTGAACTATTTCCAATAGTAAGTTTTCAGAGTGCATAATACAGATTTCCATATATATTGGGAAAGTATTGAAGTGTTTTAATTGGTATGATACAACTGAGATATAACACAGATTATCTAAAAATTATGTATATAGTGAGGTCCATTTTATATGGTAGACTAGGATTGGTATGTATTGTATGGTTAAAGGCTATTGAGGGAAGGTGAACAGGGAAGACCGTTGCAATTTATGATACAGTTAAGTGGAGTAAATTTCATAAAGCATGAATCATGTAAATCTAATTTTGTAATAACTAGTAGGAAACTAGCAATAGTTAATAGAATAGGCAATGAAGGTATTTTTTGACTTGAAAGTTACCTGACTGTTATTTATTACTGAATCTGAATGTGTCATTAACTCCATAGCACCTTGTAAGCATGCAGCTTTGACTGTGATTTTAAATGGCTTGACCTTAGGAAACTATAATTGTTTGACCTCGAAATATTTAAAAGCTTATGGCTTATGAATTGAATTAGAAAGTATTAGGCGTCTTTAACTTCTAACATTAGGTAGTGACTGATTACAGTGCAGTAAGCTTGCATAGCTTAATACAATTTCTCATAATACATACATGTCATAATAACAAAATAATTTGATGTGAAACACTCAGAATCTTGACATAAAATTCAACCAGGTAAGGCTGCACTTATTTATACAGGCACATTTCTTAAAATCAATAATAGTCATATGTTCATAATTCATGTGTGTACGTGGAAAGCCTTTTCCATGCAGATCTTTTATGCCATCTGTACCCCTTTCCCAGGACGCCATGACTCTTCGTGTAGCGGTGATTGGGGCAGGATGCTCAGGGCTGGCCGGTATCAAGTGCTGCCTGGATGAGGGGCTGGAGCCAGTGTGCTTTGAGAGCAGCAATGATATTGGCGGCCTCTGGAGGTATAAGGTGTGGTCATTCTCCCTGCTTTATGAAAGCATTCATGGGGTGACAGTGGCAAAGAAATGGTCATTTCAGAACAAAGGAATCCAAACCAATGTTTAGAATTATTTTTTAAAAAGTGCATTTGATTGGCCAGAATCTATGAGAAAAACTGCATTAGGCACTTTTAATCAAAATGGAACACCCACAGTGCTGGATGGTTTTAATTTACTAAATTGATTTCCTGTTGTTTCTCAGATTTGTCAGTTGTATTTGACAAATAATACAACTTCCTTTCACATGATAATGTCTCATTTACTATTGTTTCACTGGACACATCTGTCTAGTTATCTAAAGGCCTCTTATTTACAAACATAACTACTTTCCGAATGTTAAAAGTTCATTCTAAACTGAATCTTTTCACCTTGGACTCAAAGGAGAAACCAGAGCCTGGTCGAGCCAGCATCTACCATTCAGTCATTGTCAACAGCTCCAAAGAGATGATGGCCTACAGCGACTTCCCTCCCCCAGCAGACTTCCCCAACAACATGCACCACTCCCAGGTCCTGCAGTACCTGCGCCTCTACGCAGAGCAGTTTGACCTTCTGCAGCACATCCGCTTCCAGGTCAGAATTCTATCTGAACTCATAGTGTGCGGTGTCCTTTCAGAGACCTCAGTGAGAGAAGAGATCAACAGCTGCATGCCCTCAGTCACACTCTGTCTGCTGCATTCATCACCTGTGGGAGCACCCAATCCAACATATCAAATTTTATCCCCCCCCCCCATCTGTTGGCCCTCTCAACAACAGTTTGATGAAGTGCATGCTGTAAACCAAATCCAATTCATATGACTCATTACATTTTATGAGGGAGACACACACAGACAGACACACAGCTTATTTTACAGTGTGACCAGAGCCTATATGGTTCTACACCCGCTCCACAGGTAACTCAAAGTTTGTAACAAACCTGTGAGATGGATGCAAGTATCCCAGGAAACCAGTGACCTGATCTGACTTCTTGCTTCCTGTGTGTGTTTCAGACTAGTGTGTACAGTGTGAAGGAGAGGCCTGACTTCTCTCATTCAGGCCAGTGGGAGGTGGAGACTGAGAGCAGAGAGGGTGACAGAGAGAGGCACATTTTTGATGCCGTGATGGTCTGCACAGGCCACTACACACAGCCCCACCTCCCATTGAGGGACTTTCCAGGTGCCAACCGTGTTCTATTTATTATGTCAGCACAAACAGTCTTATCTCCAGATAAGCACAAAGCTTTGGTTTTAATTCAACATTTACAACTTACCTTTGACCCTCACCCAGAAAAAAACAACTTAAAATATGTATTGAACTGTTTGCCATAATGGCGATATCTAAAACTGACTTGCATAGGTTTTTATGTAGTATCCATTTATACAGTTAACAATTTATTAATGCAATTGAGGCCAAGTACTGATGCCAGAAGGACAAATACAGTATTCCTACACAATGGTTATTATCTGCAACCCTCTGGGTATAAGTCCTGACCCCAGACCATTATTATTATTATATCACAATTCCACACATTCACAAAATGAAACATGACAACTTTGCTGTTTTCAAAGGTTAATGATAACCTGGATATCAATGCAATGGAGGATGCAAAGAACTTACATAAGGCCATAGGTCTTATCTACATCATTTACATAGGCTTTACAATCACCAAAGAAACCACATACTTCTTTCTGTTGACTTTGCCAACTGTGTCAGGGTTCCACTCTACACAGTGTACCTACAAAGACAGTTTTACTATTCATTTCAGTAACTGATTCCATTAGTCAGTATGACTTGCAATACTCACATATGATATACTACCTTGCACTGTCATATTCTGACTGAGGAAATTCAGGAACACGTGCAAATTCAAAATCATCCCTTCAGAAATGAAATTCCCAAAAGGGTGATTTTGCATTCCAGTCTGTTTTAAAATCAAACACTTCACATCAAGTACCAAAAACCTATATACTGCACTTACTGCATCCATAACCTGAGGCAATCAAGCCTTTTTCTATGTTTTAGGCATAGACACCTTTACAGGGCGGTACTTCCACAGCTGGGAATACCAGTGCACCCGGGGACTAGAGGGGAAGAGGATTGTGGTTATTGGGATTGGGAACTCAGGAGGGGACATTGCTGTGGAAAGCAGTAGAGTTGCAGAGCAGGTAAGGCATTTGGATTCTGCATTTGCAGTTTTTCATGGATATATCCCTCATCAGGAAAAATAAATCCAGCAGTGGTACAGACTGTCCAGCTAGTCAGTTTCATTTTCTGGTCAATCCTGCAGGTATACCTCAGCACTCGACGGGGAGCTTGGGTGGTCGGTCGCCTTGGTGACAATGGACTCCCCGGTGATGTGATGAACAGTACCCGTCTGTTTGTGCTACTGCAGCGGTACATACCATCTTGGGTCGACCGCATTGTGGAGCAGAAATTAAACCACCACTTTGACCACCGCCTGTACGGGCTACGACCATCACATGGGTAAGGATCTGAGGAAGTAAGCGTGAATGTTCAAATGGAGGGTGGTCTTGCCCTTTCTTGGCTTGTGAAGCAACACCGTTGCCCTTCAACTGCAGCACTTTTGCTTTAATTAACGGCATAGATCTCACAATTGGTTATAAAGATGTCGTTATTGCTGATCTCTGGTAGGTTTTTCAAACAGATCCCCGTAGTTAATGATGACCTACCTGGACGCATCATCTCAGGAAGGGTGGTGGTGAAGCCCAACGTGAGGGAGTTTCATGGCTCCAGTGTGGTGTTTGAAGACGGAACAGTGGTGGACAAGGTGGATGTAGTGGTGTTCGCCACAGGCTACAATTATGACTTCCCCTTCCTGCCGTCCTCTTTGAAGGCAAGGGCTGGTTATCGGCTGTCTCTTTACAAACAAGTCTTCCCTCCGAGTCTTGAGAGGCCCACTCTAGCCGTGGTTGGCTTCATTCATGCTCTGGGAGCCGTAATCCCCCTGGCTGAGATGCAAGCACGATGGGCGACTAGAGTCTTTGCAGGTACGAAATCTGCTGCTGATCTCACCCAAACCTCTCCTAGGACCTGTGGCTTCTGTTAGTGTATCTACACTGGTCACGATTCAGCTCTTTTTGTTGCATTTATACTAATTAAGGTCAGGTAAATCTGTGGAACTTGAACACAGATGTAAATGACTAATGCTTAATGTTTTTTGAGACAACACAGCCTGAACTAAGTACACTTGAATGTGTCCAATAATGACAAAATCTAAGAATAGATTAATCTTGACAGCACAGGTATTCTATTTCTCCTTAGCAACTGTCCTTTTTTCAGAATGCACACAGTATTTAAATACTTTGACACTGGCATTTGTGCTGTTCCCTATCTAATCCAAAGTCGTCATTTACTTTCCTTCAAAACTGTATGCGCACATCTGTGAATTTCAGCAAACTGACTATTCCAATTTTGAAGCTCATCAACAACATAATGGACATATCTGAACGGTGCTTTGAGGATGTAATGGCAGAGCAGAAAAGTATGAAATGAAAAGGGTCAGAGAGTGGAATGGAAGGAAAGATTTCTTCACATCAGTTTTGTGTTTATTGGAACTATACAACAGTATAATAACTGATGCATTTTCCAAAGCCCGTTCATACCAAGTTCCCTGAAAGTACATCATTTTCTGACTGCACTATACTCAGTTATTTACTGTAGCTTATTGCTTTCTATATTCTGTCAATATAATGCAGATAAATTTGTTCTCCATATACATTTGCGTACAGCTGCAGATATCAATTTTGCTTGAGAATGACTGCATATTATCATACTTTTGTTTCTAGGTTTACAGAAACTGCCACCAGAGAAAAACATGCTTCTGGATATCGAGAGAGAAACAAAGGAAATGCATCAAAGGTCAGACTGAAGCAATGAGTGTGAGATTTATGTGTCACAACTTTTGCTTCTTGTCTGAGACTGTCATATCCCCACAGGTTTGCCTGCTCAGAGCGTAACCCTCTCCAGGTGGATTTTATCGCTTACATGGATGACCTGGCACGGCAGTTCGGAGTGCGGCCCAACTTCCTGGGTCTGCTGCTGCGGGACCCTCGCCTGGGTCTAAATGTGCTGCTGGGCCCCTGCACCCCATACCAGTACCGACTGTGCGGGCCGGGAAAGTGGGCGGGGGCTCGTCAGGCCATCCTCACACAGTGGGAGCGGGTCACACGCCCATTTAAGACAAGAGTTGTGCCTGAGCCTCGCCCTTCCTCCCTGCCTCTGTATTTTACTGCATGTAGCGCCACCCTGCTGTTAGCTGTCCTCTACTCGATGAACAAAATCCCTGCTGTCCTGCAAAATCCTGCAGGCCTCTTGAACAGACTGTGGTGTTTGACAGGCACAACCTGGGGAGAATCAGTCCCTGCCTAACCCTGAGCAGATGACCAACGGTTGACATGCACTCACAAAATGGCAATTGTACTTGACCAATCTGAAGGAAATTCAAGTTTTAGACGTTTTTAAACAATTTCAAATAAAATATTCTTTTGGTATTGTAACATTTTACTCTATACTGTCTGGCATGAAATTCGTGGGTGTCTGCTCATTTATTTTTAAGTCACCTTTTAAATGATTGTGATTTACGGTTCAACTACGGTTCAGCTGTTTTTTTTTTTTTTTTGTCGGTCAAATGTTGCACCTGAACAAACTGGGGCGTGTGTTTTGCAACCTGCAGGAATCATTTTCCGCGTCGACACACTGACATCGCAGCAAAGTCCGAGTTTGTATAACTTCCACTCCGCCCATTCCATTCTGTGGGGTTTCTTGCGTCTAAGGGAGGAGTATGTGGGTATATTCGTTTTTTTTTTCGTTCTTTGCTGTACTTTTGACATTGGAGGGCAATAAGCATTAATCACAGACTGAAACGGGAATATAGGGAATAATCATCTCGGAAGCTGCTGGTATAGAAAGTTGTACCGTCAAGGTAAATGTGGTGTTTTGTTTTTAGGAAATGGCAACAAAGGAGCGGAAATTATATTCATTTGTAAGGATAACCGAATCTGGCTAGCTGGGTAGTCTGAGAGAAGTAATGTTACTGTGTTCCTCTAATGGAGGAAGTAGAATGAGCAACAGGGAACGGAAACTACAACTGTCAAATGCAACCCTTCCGCTGGTCTATAACGTTCGTTTGAAATGGCTGTGGTACAATTAGGTCTATGTCGAAACGCTGGCTTCGCGTCAATTTAGTACGATTATGAAAATGTCTGTAGCACATTTCAATGCATAGGTTACCAAGAGACTATCAAGCACTATCAAAGTTACTTTTTAAATTTCGACAACCCAACTTAATTTTCGTAAATAAGGGTACGCAGCTTGCCTACTTGTTTACATGAAAGCTCCATCATTATACAATGCACAGACCAGCTGTATCTACAGCTTCTGTCCCAGTGTCGGATATGATCACAGTAATCGTGTGAAACAATATTTGTTGACAATATGGGCTAGTTGCAACGTTCTTTGGAGCCTAGGCCACTGGGTGCTTCCCGCACTTAAGTATCTGTACTCCATGTCACACGTAAATGTGAGATAAATACATGTTGGATACTACATCGAATTGCGTACAATATAATGTAAATACCTCAAGAGGATTTTTCTCTCTTTGGGACGATAAAATATTATTGTTCTACTGTTCCATTTCATTACATAACCTGTCGGTGTAGTCTGGAAGGATTGTCAACAGCCGCAAGTTTAGTTGGGGACATTCACTCCTTATATGGCTTTTTGCTTGTGTTGTACTCTGCCTCACACGTAAGTCGCTTTGGATAAAAGTATCTGCCAAATGAATAAATGTAAAGGGATATTTCATGTGACATGTTCCACAAAGCCTGCTCAATGTTAGCCTACTCCCAAAACTAACAGACTAATCATGTTTCTTTACTGTAGACAGACATGACTACAGCTGCTGTGCAGTCGGGCTGTGAGGGAAAGGTTTATGCTATAACAAAAGAGATTCTGACAAATTCTCACCTTCAGACCATCTTCACTGATGGTGAGGAAATCGACAGTTTACACCTTTACACAGTTTTCACATAACTCCCACCCACAGACACCATGGCCCGCCGTGTAGCAGTGATTGGGGCAGGAAGCTCTGGGCTGGCCTGTATCAAGTGCTGCCTGGATGAGGGGCTGGAGCCAGTGTGCTTCGAGAGCAGCGATGACATCGGCGGTCTCTGGAGGTATAAGGTGAGGTCAGCAATTTTCCCACATTATACAGATTTGCAGCAACTTTTTGAAAAAGGGCAATGTTGACCATTTTACTCCGACAGTACCATAGAATCCTTTGTGCAAACCTGTGACACAGCCCTGCCCTTCCTCCATGGCAATTGGACAAAATATACTCTACAAGAGGAAACACTGCTATTCCAATGCCATTTACCCAAAGGCAATGGTATTTACTTTCCCAAGACATGTGATAATTAATGTGTCTTATTTTGTACTTGTGGAATCCTTCACAGGTTTTACAAGGTGAAATGCCCTGAAAGCATATAGGTGTGCAGAAATGTGTGCAGTGTGAGTTATGTTGATGTGATCAAGTGTGAACGATTGCAATTATCTATACACACAGACAAGTATATGCGAAGGTATGCGCGTGTAAACACCGCTTAAGTGCTTTCATGAAGAGCTGCACACCTCTGTCACTACTAAGCTCATCTGGACACAGGAGATGCACATCTGGGGCTGAGTTTGCCCAACATGAAGGTGTGTCACCCAACATTAGGATGTGTCTCATTAAGCCTATATATAAGAAGAGTTATTTTCCTTGTGGAGATGAAAAGTGTGTGACACTAATCCACATAACCAAATGTCACACGTTGATGTAATGAATGGTGCATGCCATCCAATCACAGCAGAAGACTGCCCAATATGGACTACACACAGCAGACAGGTTTTCCCTCACTGTATAGCTAGGGAAAACAGGTGCAACGTTGATGAAAATCTTTGGCCTTGAACAACAGGAAAGCATGGAAGTACAGTACATACTGTGTGTACGTTTTTTTGTTTAACTTAATTAAAACATTTATTCGTCTGAAGTTTCTAAAACTTAAAATGTCGACTGAATACTGTGGTGAAGTTTTCACAAAGCTGGTCACATAATTCTCTCACCGGTATTACTAGTAAGCAAGCAATAGGCCTATGTCAGTGACAAAACAGCTGGCTAGCTAAGGTTAGCTGTTCATTAGCGATCAGCGAAATAAGTAACAAGCTAACGTTATATATGAAAATTTACGACACACATTACCATTACAGAATACTGTTTAATGGTAGGCTATAGAGAATTTGATACCGAAAATAGCGTGCGGCGAGTTGCCCAGAAAGAATACTTCCCACGTCCTTGATTTACAAAGGCGGTTACCTCGTGAACTCAATGTTTTTTTTTTTTTTAGCCCAGTGCTTTTTAAACGACTGTTGTAGCTAGCCGGGTTGTCCCAGTTAATTTGCTGTGACAGCGAGCGGCAGCCCTGAGTTATCTTCGAAAATAAAAACCTGTTTAATGGGTTTACTGTGCTTGCGGCCGTCGTTTAACATGAATTCAACGTCTCCTGAAAGCAAATTTTATTTAACGTACAGTAGTTTCAACAGTACAGAAACTAGCTAGCTAATAGCCTTGGCTACAATCGCTGTTGCCAAATTATTCAAACGATGGCTAATGTGAAACTGGTCGCTAAATAAATCCACACACGCCTATCAATATCATCTACTATACTTAATCTTTACTCCAAAAAAAAAAAACGATCTAATGTCTGTTTTTTTTTCTTTTTATTTTTCTTTTCCCGGGGAGCGGGTGCATGTTTAAGGCTTAGGTTCAAGTTGATTGTGCTTGCGTGTTTTTTTTTTTTTTTTTTTTTTTAATGATCCAGTCAGTAAAAGTGGCGCGCTCACAAAACGTGATCAGGGAGAACGATATTCCGTTTCCAAATTAAACTTTTATTCTAGAGAAATTAATTTGTTGGGGACAAAAATAGTACAAATATACTTTAAACATTGGGGGGACGCCCTCCCCCCGTCTCCCCTCGTTTCCTACGCCCCTGCTCACACATGGTCTTTACGTGTATAACCTAAGCTACAGTCTTGCTTGATCAAGGCTCAGTTCAATGTGAAGCAGGTGCTCCATTCCCACTGTGTTTCCTCTAACCTGCAGGAGGAGCCAGAGCCTGACAGGGCTAGCATCTACCATTCCGTCATCATCAACACCTCCAAAGAGATGATGTGTTTCAGCGACTTTCCCATCCCGGCTCACTTCCCCAACTACATGCACAACACCCTGATCATGGACTACTTCCGCATGTATGCAGAGCACTTCCAGCTCATGCACCACATCCGCTTCAAGGTGAGACCCCCCAGTGTGGGCAGAGCTGTCACGCGGCACCAGAGCTGGAAGCACAGCCGCATTTAAGTGGCGTTGAAATGCCAAGCACAGCGTTATTACAGATTCCAAAAACACTGCGTAATGGGAGCGTCACGCAGCTGCAGAGGTGCTGTGAAGTGAAATTGTGCTTTGGACAGAGTTAGTGTCTGTGAGTCAGTGTTCACCTGGCAGCTTGAGGGAATTGACTTCTGCAGGTGCAGAGCATGGGATTTGAGAAGCATTCTAACCCTTTCCATCCTCAGTCTAAGGAGGTGCACATTGTTTGTGCATTGTGATTTAATTTCCATATTTATAGACATCCATTATTATATAGGTGATTCGTCACCTATCCCACAGGTAGCTGTTGTCAAGGCTGGGAGAGACACTGTGTAGCAAGATGACAGCGACCTGATCCAACTTCCCAATTTTCTCCCACGTTTCAGACCGCTGTCTGCAGTGTGAAGCAGAGGCCTGACTTTTCTCGATCAGGGCAGTGGGAGGTGGTGACCGAGAACAGGAACGGTAACAAGGAGAAGCATATCTTTGATGCTGTGATGATCTGTGTAGGACACCATGTTCACCCCCATATCCCCCTGAAAGACTTTCCAGGTAAATTCAGTTTGCCTGTTTCTGTAAGAACAAGCAGAAATGAAGCACTTGACTAATTTCGAGCTTTGCACATGTGATGTTATATAATGGTTGGGGCAATAATTCATTAACTCAGAGTAAACTTTGTACTACATTTTGTAGTTAAAACAGCAAACCAAACATTCTTATCTTGACTCTGTTGAAAAGAGGTTTTTTGATCTTTTATCAAATGCTCACTGGGCAATCTAGTCTGAAGCACAGCACATTCCATATTTTGTTGACAGCTATAGCAGGACACAGAAGTAAAGGTATGTGTTTGTAAAAGCAGTTACTGGTATAGCTTGGTTGCACAGTTGGAGAAGTATGTTTTCATGAACAGACAACAGGTTCTCTATTTTCATTTGCTTCATTTGCTTTATGGATAGAAACTGAAAAAAATCACGGAAAATTCAGGAAACATATATTATTCATAGCCTCTCTTCCCACCAGGAATCGAAACATTCCAGGGGAAGTACTTCCACAGCCGTGACTACAAAACCCCAGAAGAGTGGCGAGGGAAGAGAGTGGTGGTGATAGGGATTGGGAACTCTGGAGGAGATATCGCTGTGGAGCTGAGTAGAGTCACCAAGCAGGTACGTGTCTGACAACCCAAACAAAATCATGATGAAAAGCGGTAATGCTACTGATAAAAGACATTGTCAAATATTTGAGCTGATATTGACAGAGCAGACACTTTGCTTTGCAGCCCTGTTTCAGGCTTTGATAATGTTAATGGTTTGGAACAGCAGTTCAACCAAGAGATCAGAAGTGAGGTTGTTGAGAAATAAGGTGTATTTGTGACATATTATAGGTATAGGTGACAGGACTGTCCAGTGCTTTAATACAGCTGAGGCAAAGAGATTTAAGCCAGTGCTGAGACTTCTCTGTCTTCTCTCCAGCTGTTCCTCAGTACGCGACGGGGTACATGGATCCTGAATCGTGTTGGAGATAATGGAATCCCACTAGATCTGCATTTCAACAGGATAACAAACTTCTTGCAGTCCATCTTACCCTTTGGCCTTTTTTGCAGTATAGGAGAGAGCAGACTAAACCAGCGGTTCAACCATAGTCTGTACTCTCTGCAGCCCAAACACAGGTTCATTTCTATCTTGGAGTTTAACTTTCTACCAGCAGATGGGTTCACGTGTCCATGAGATGTTTTAAAAAATCTATTGTGCTAAAGCTGTATAGGAAGAACAGTTTGATGCGTTCAGGTGTGATAGTGTGAGATGTCATACACAAAGTGGGATTTCTGTTGTTGCACTTCATAAACTCAGCAAACTAGAAGTGAAACTACTTGTGTTGAATAACATGTCTTAATAACATGTCTGCATGCATCTCCCTCCACATCTTTATCCCCCAGGCTGTTCAGCCAGCATCCCACGGTGAACGATGAGTTGCCCAATCGCATCCTGTCTGGCACGGTGTTGGTGAAGCCCAATATATCCAAATTCCAGGGCTCTAGCGTGGTGTTTGAGGATGGCACGGTGGAAGAGGATATTGATCTGGTGGTCTTTGCCACTGGTTACCGCTTCTCTTTTCCTTTCCTTTCCTCCTCTGTGCTCGATGTCGCAGAGAACAAGGCCTCCCTTTACAAGTACGTCTATCCTGCTGGCCTGGAGCGCCCCACTCTGGCCATCATTGGTCTGGTGCAGCCGTTGGGAGCCATCATGCCCGTCTCAGAGATGCAAGCACGCTGGGCCACACGTGTCTTTAAAGGTAAGCCACACCTTGTCGTTCTAGTTTCTGTTAGATGGTCATGGGTAAACTAGTAAAAGCCCATAAAATGAATTGTGACCGGATGCCTAATTGATAAGATCTTGCAGAATAAATGAGTGGCTCATCAGTTATCCACAACATTAAACTGTATTGTCTCAGTCCTTGCCTAATTGTGTTGGCACTGATATAGCATTTTGTTGGAGAGAGAAACTTTAGCTTTTGGTTGATACTGTCTGTATATTATGTTCCAAGGATTGAGTAAGCTGCCTCCCATGGATGCCATGCAGAGGGACATTAAAATAACAGCAGAAAAGATGGCCAAGAGGTATGTTTATCTGCCAGTTAGAAATGTGGAAGTGTGTGGAATTATTCCTCTTTAACTTTCTTGATTGTAGTTTTCTTTTGGAACTGTGTCATGTCACACAGCTTATAGAAAGCTCTAAGAATGACTTACTTTTGCTTTAACATTTCTTTGTACATCTCATGCAGTAATCCTGCAGCTGTAATTAAAGACGGGGGGGATAAAGATGTGTAATCATGCAGAAAGTAATTCTGGTTTCTTTAACATAAATAAAAGGAGATGTGGCTTGCAATATATGAATTGGTCATGCAATTGTCCAGGGCCATCTCCTCTTGAGAAAGAGCATTTTCACATTCACTAACTTAATGTAATGACAATCAAATAAATAACAGTAATTTAAATGCAATTTTTTTAAATAAAATATGTTTAGACTTTTTTTTTAAAAGTTACACTGAATCACTGCTTACTGACATTTTATAATAGCACCCTGTGGAAACTCCATTATTGTTTATGTTTCATATATTTTCCTCATTTACAGCACACACAGTTTTTAGTGTTGATCATCAGCATACTTTTGATGTGCTGTGTGTTCAGGTACGTAACCTCTCAGAGGCACACCATCCAGGTGGACTACGTCACTTACATGGACGACCTGGCGCGGCAGCTCGGAGTGCGGCCCAACTTCTTGGGGCTGTTGCTGCGGGACCCTCGCCTGTGTCTGAATGTGCTGGTGGGCCCCTGCACCCCGTACCAGTACCGGCTGTGCGGGCCAGGAAAGTGGGCGGGGGCTCGCCAGGCCATCCTCACACAGTGGGAGCGGGTTTCCCAGCCAATGAAGACGCGTTCTGTACCAGAGCCCCACCGTTCATCCCTGCCTCTGTTTCTTACTCTGTCTGGCGTCACCCTGCTGCTCGCAGTCTTCTATATCCGAAATAACCCCCCTGACTTCTTACAAGACCCTGCAGCCCTCCTGGACAGCTGGAGGATGTACTTTCCATTCCAGTGATTGTAGGTGCATGTACTGAGCTGGTTGCAGACAAGCTGCCTGGTAGTGTAATTACCTACATATTCTTTTCTGATTACTGCCCATCATCGAATGAGCCTTTGACAAATCTTAGCGCAAAGTTCTGAAATGTCACATTTGTTTTTCAAAAACATACAAAACTGGCTGCATCTAATACTAATTAGCTAATGCTGATGCTTCTCTATAAGCATTAAGAGAAGGCAAATATCTGTATAATTTCTAACAGTTAAACTGGATGATCAATTAAATGTGGCACGGTTAAGAGCAGCGGCAGCTAGTACCACATGATGCAGTGTGGTTAAAGAAAGGAGTGAAAGAGGCCAAAGAAGACTGTAGGAATCCAACTGTTGTACAATACACTGGAGTACAGTGGGGTTGGTGGCAGCTCAACAGATGTGAGAACATTTTGTCAAATATTGTTCAGATTCTGCTTGCCTAGAATACCTGGAGACATCTTATTTCATGCCCTTTGCTGCACAGGCTATGCTGACAAATGCCAGGCTTGCCAAATATTTAGAACTGGGAGTAGATTTCAAACAGATTTTGAACATTTATGTTGCTTAATTATCAACTTTCCCTGTGGTCTCAGGTCTGAATTTTTTTAAACCAGTACCTCTATGTAGTTAATGACAGACATTTTAAATCAGCAATTTTATCCTTCTTTGTAGGAATCAAGAAATAAATAAAGGGTGCCACCTAATGGTTACTCCCATGCACTTTTTACAGTAGCATGATTGATTGGCATGTATCAAATGAGGAGTGTACTTCCTACACATTTTGGGCCTAGCAAACTGACAGCACCTAACCCTGCAGCATTTTCTGCTTTTTATGGTCCTCTGCAGTTAAAAAGATAATGGGAACCATGCACTTCAGTTGGTTTTCCTGTATGAGAATTATTAGTTCCCACTCCTGGAACTTGTAGTCTTGCACAAACCTAGCTCTAAACAAAATGAAGATATGATTTTGATTTTGTGAGTGCTTGAGCCATGTTAGCATTCATTGTGTCTTAAGCTGAATGACAATATCTCATTCCTCTAATGACTTTGTTTCTCTAAATGCAAATGTGTATTCAGCCTATTAAAGTCTAGATATCAAATGTATGGTATACTTTTCAGCAGTTTCATTTGCATGGGTCCACATAGACCATTTCAGCGTGATGATTCATAGAACCAGCCATTTTTTTTCTGCTGTGCTTCTGCCTCGTTGAACTGAAATGGCAGAAACAAACCGTGATTATGAATAGCAGCCTTTGCCTAGCATAGTTAACATTGTTAACATTGTTAACACTGCTAACACTGCCAACCAGTTATCACTGTCTATAAAGCATCTTAAAATTTTGAGATTTTAACTTCCTGTCTAAAACGTCTAAGTGGAAGGTGTGACACATGTCATTTGTAATTCTGAAATCACTATCAGTGTTGCCACAATCAGCATATCAGGAATACTTACATGCAACCAGAGGCTAATATTAGCAATATACTATAACAAAATCTCTAATTCAACCCTTCTGAAAAGTAACAAGAATGGCACCCCCATACTTCCAGTCTATTATCAAACCCTACAATCCTGATAAAACCGTTCAGCTCTGCTGCCTCTGGTTGTCTACTTGCTCCTTCATGGAAGGGTCAGCCATCTCAACATCTCTTCTCTAGCCTGGCCCCCCAAGTGTTGGAATGAGCTCCTCACAATATTCAGTATAGCGGGCTCACTGTCAAATCTGGCATACTCTTCTCACAGCAAAAGCCACACTTTATGGTGATACAAGCTTGTCATAATGTCAAGCTGGAAATAGCAGTAGCAGTGTATGGTTGTGCACCTTATTATGGCACGTATTCCCTTTGTGGCAATGTTTCCCACAATGGCAATAGATGTGCAACCACAAGGATGCACTGATGATTTAGTGTATGTATAATCAATGCACTTTTTAAGCCACTATGCATGCGAGCATCTGCCAAATGAAATGTAAACATAAAATGTAAAACAGAAGTTTGTTTTCATCCTGTTATTTTTGTGGCCGACATGTAGTTCAATTGACTGATTTCAAACGCTACATGATGTGCCAAGCCTGGATTCTCCAATTCTGCAATTGCTCATTTGTAACATTAGTCACTTCTTAGCCATTTTTAAATATCTTGATATGCTTTCTAGTCTTGACACACACTTTACTGATCACACCAACTTTGTTGTATCAGATGGGCAGCAAGCAGAGCATCATAGATTTACCTTTGATTTAAATGTGTGCGCCAAATGGCACAGTATATGTTAAAAAGTTTACCTCCATCATGACATTTGCAGCGAAAATGGCTATTGGAAACAACAGTAGCTGCCAGTAAACTACCTCAGTTGTACACACTCTTGGAGCAAGTGCGTTGCATTTTAAGGCTTGACGTCACAAAAAATGAAAACTTTGGAGGTTTCTGTGTATTTGTTGTCTTCTGTTAAATCTAAATTACGTTTTATTGAAGATCAAAGCAGCGCTAGATTGTTAGTGTCCTGTCCTCGAGTCGAGAGCATGAACTTGTATTGACGTGCCGACGCAAAGTCACGCTCGCCGAAGGCGCTCTTTATTTCCCTTGAAACACGCCCAGCCGGTCCAAGAGGCGTACGTACTTAAAAGAGCTCGATTTGCGGATGCTTAAAAAAATGACGCCCTGCAGCCGCCGTCGTCGTCTGAACGCGATGACGTCAGGCAGCTGAGGATTGGCGGTCTGCCATCTTTGATTGTGCGACAGGCCGCGGCGCGAGCGGGGCCTCACTGAACTAAGCTACAGCCGCTCCGTCTCTCACGAGACAACGGGGGGAGAAAACGAAAACGAGACGCCCGAGTACCGGAGACAGACACACGCCGACAATCCGACATCGTCCAGCTAACGCGGGGCCACGCGAAGAGAGCTGACAAGAGAGACGCGGAGGAAGCTCAAGTAACAGGGCCCCGGCAAAGTGAGCGGAGGTAGCGAGTAGTAGGTTGCTAGCCGACTTAGCTAGCTTGCTAGCTTTTGTAATCTGCCGGCCGTTTCACACAACAAGGAAAAAGCGGGCCGAAACAAGCGCCTGGACCGGCTTTGGCCAGGAGACAAGTTAGAGAAGGGACCGGCGGAGACAGGTATGTTGAGCCGCGAAAGGGCGTTCGATTTAGGGGGGACCGGAAAAAGATGGGACTTGGGAAGGAGATAACGAGCAAGAGAGTAGGTCCACGGTGATGGAGCTGAGCGTGATTGTGTTTCAGGGGCGAACCGACTAAGGTGTGGAGCCTGGTGGTTCCAGACAGTTGAAGTAGCTAGCCAGCTAACGTTTACAAGATTCGCTAACTAGGTAGTTAGTTCGCTTCAGTTCGAAACGAAAGTGGATGATTTGGCATTACTAACTGAATTTGGCCAACTACCGCAGTATCCAGCTAGGCTGCTAGTTATCAGACAGTGCAGCTAGCTGCACAACTAGCTAACTAGCTAGCTAGCACACTGAAGCGTGTCTAGGGCTTTTAAGGCCATCGGGCCTCTCTGACCCACCCAGTCTGCCTGAACTGGTCCATTGAGAGACAACATCAGCTTGCCCGGTCTAGTCGACCGGAGGAAATTGCACACTGGCCCGTGCCTGCACAATGCGCAAATTGCTATCAGGTGTGCTATTATGCGCAAGTCAGTGGATCCCAGTTAGGCAGTTCAGCGATCCGATACAAAATTCCGACTGATCACTTAGTGGAGATGTTGAAAATGCAAATGCATTCGTTCACGAGCCTGACTTTTGTGAATGAACGCCTTTATGTCGCTGGTTACACTTAACTATTGACGTCGCAATAGCATTCACCTTCAACGTGTGCGTTTTTAGGTAACCGCAAGAAAATACGGTGACGTTTTCTCATGAAGCACACCATTGACGAATCCTCCCGAAAATTCCAGTTGTGTTAGTGTCACCTTGATAGCGAGTCAATCAGATACTGTTATTGCTTAGTTACGACAAACCAGTGAGATTTAGTCTGTCCCCAGAACGACTTGGCAGGCCGTCACAACAACTTTGTCACAATTTTATACTTGTAGGCCTTCCCGTCAATGTTAATGACTGTAGGGGTGTCCGTTTTTCATAATATTCGGATTGAAGTACAGGTCATTTTACCTGCATTCAGTTACTGTGAGGAAATTCCCATCAATGCTATCATATTGCACCTGTCATGTAGAAGATAGTCTCCGCTGTGATACGCACCAGTTTCCTGTAAATGAAAGTGAGGTGTTTTATTGGCAACTATAATGGATTGCAGTTCAAAGTCGCAGAAAGCACATACCAGGTTATGAGGTATATTTTTGTGAGAAGACCTATTTAATAACATCCACAAGGTGACTTATTGTGCATTATATCTGAGAGACGTTGGTACTCTGCCAAGTCCTCACAAGGAAAGGCATTTTAAGAAAGCGGCTGGTGATGTTGTCAGAATCATGCAGAAATGAGTGACACCATTAATGGGATGACACGACACACCAGGCGCCTGGTCTTTGTGCCTGAAATTTTTACAGAGGTTTGCATCAATTGACCAAAGGAAGAAAAGTAAGATTGGTGAAACTGCAGTCTTGTGAGTCATATTCCCTTTTGTGGGTATAGCATACAGACTGCATTGGATAGGCTGGCTTTAGTCAAGAAGAGCAGGGTGCCTGGGGAAAATGCAAAGCTACACTCCAAGTTGAGGGTATTTCTTTTGAATGACAGCAGTGCATATTGCAGTTAATTTGATATTTGAAAATTCTGCAGTTCAAGGTGGAATGATCAAAACCATTTTTTTTTCTGAGTGCTGTGTGAAAATCCAGTTCCTTTTAAATAGTGACTCACTTTAGAGTCCACAATCACTCACTGTTTCAGGCTGCAAAATGGACCATTTTGATGAACTGTGTTTTATGCAGGTCCTCAGGTTCTTCACAAGTTTTGTTGAGCGAGAAAAAAAACTGATTTTCTTTTTGTTTTCATTCATAAACGAACATTAAGTATAAGTTGAGGTCTCAATATTCAATCTCATCCCTGGTAATTAACTGAACTATGTAGGTAGCTTGAAAGAATGCTTGTGTAACTGCAGAGAAATAATTAAAATCATTATTACAAGTTTGACTTAGTCCAAGAAAACATTTTCACTTTCATTTTCTTGACACATTTCATTCAGTTGTTGATAAGGACGCCCATTTTTTCCATCATGAGTCATTAATATGCTAGTACCAAACCTCTCCAAAACTTCTGAAACTAATCAAATTATATTGTAGTACTGGGTTAGTGGATAAGGGGGATCTTACCTGCCATCCATTTGAGATACTATTGGAAATGACACTGATCCATTTGTAACTGTATCATGGAATGATTAATAATTAAAGTTGAGATTAGTTAGTTATGTTTTCAAGAACCCAGAGTTCATCATATATCATTTAAGATTTTCATTTTTATGCAAAAGGAGGTGAATTAACTTAAATAAGTTAGTTCCATTGTTTACTAATTCATTGAATTGAGTTCAAGCCAGTGATTTCTGGGATTTAATTAATAGGCACCAGTGTGGCTATGGAATTCCACTTTGTAATGGGCAGATGGTAATCCTTTCATTTGAGTATATTTAAATATTTATTTAATGAATTGAGCATGAAAAAGTGGAAGTGGTGTACGCACATTGCCCCATACCCCCTTGTGCTTCCCCACAGTAAATGCCCTTTCTTGAACTACATAACTTTAATGGTAAGCATTCAAAGTGTATCAGCATTATAGTATATTGAGAGGTGCTCAGACTGCAGAGTTATAATTAGTTGAAAGCAGGAGGAGGGGTGGGGGGTGGGGGGGGGTCCGGGTCGGGCAAGCCAGAGCGCAGTGCGTGAAGTGCAGAGGTTTTTAACCGTCCTGGGGGGCTGCAGTTTGGTAATGGCAATTGTGAGTCAGCTGTGACAGCACTGTGAGTGCAGTGGCTGTCCTGATTGGCCCGCACATCTGGAAGGCAGATGGCTGGGGGAACAGGGGTGAGGCAAATCCACAAGGAGGGATGTGCGGGGATCCCACCCAGCCCCACCGAGCCCCACTGTGGCCAGGGCTGCAGGGACAAGAAGATGCCTCTCTTCGGGCTTTGCAGATTTGCATGTGCCGCTGGCGTTTTATCAAGCGCAGTCAGTACTGAAGACGTGTGATTCCTGCTTCCTGTCTCTGATTTATATCCTTGCATTAAGGTGATGGACCCTCTTTCTGTAAGCAGTGCGCAGAACTGCATCACAATTAAAGTGTGATAAATCTGATGTGTTTTAAGTGTGTGGGGAGGGTGTGACTCGAGGAGGACAGTGGCACAGATGGTGCGGCAGTGGTGTGGGCAGGCAGAGTGGAGCGATGTGTCTGTGTTGCAGGGCTTGGAGTGGAGGCAGTGTCCTTGGCTGACTTTGCTTCTCGGGGGGCTCCGGCTCTGACTCCTTGGCACAAGGGACTGATTTTGCACGGGAGGAAGTGGGCCTGCGGTCGCCTGCTCTGCTTCTTATCACAGTCTCCTTTTAGCTGCTCTGCCTTTGTGTGGACGCAGCTGAGACAGTATCCTCACTGAGCAGCAGGCCATGCAGCCGTCTGGGGGGGGGGGGGGGGGGTGAGGAGGAGGAGGAGGGGGGGTTCATCCTGTTTTTTCCTCCTCCTCCACAGCCGAAGAGAGCAAAGATGACGCGGCTGGGATTGTCTACCAAATGAGGCGCATGCTAAATTCCAGCGCACCTGGCGTGCTGGATGCGTGCTGTTAACGTGTCCGGCGTGCTGGCCAGGCCGCGGTGGGAGTCCTGCGGGGCGGCCCGGTCCCGCTGGCTGCGCGCTGCCGCTCTGTGAGCCTGACACTGCGCCATCAATTATGAATGGCCCCCATGTGGTTTGCGGGACGCTCTGGCCCAGACACTGTCAGCCCCTCACTATTAGAAACCGTGGTCATAGCAACCTCGCATGCTTCGCTGATTTCAAGTATTGTGATTTAAAGACGTAGCAATCTCCTGTCAGGTTGCCAGACTGCAGCACAGCACCGATCATTGTCTCCCACGTGACTCAGACTGCTGCGTGGAACATCTCAAGTTTTACAGTTTGTTTCATAGCCTACAGTGGTTTAATTTCAGTCGATGGTGCTGCTTAGTAGTTCAACAGTAATTGAATCATGTTATTGTCACAAAGCGTATTATTCTGTCATGTATGTAGTCCCTTTTAAACACATCTTTACTAGCAATCAGAGAAAAATATAAGTAGTTCTTTATTGAATCCCACCTTAAAACAGTGTTATGTGAAACTTAACTGGTTGCAGTGTTTCAGAACTCAACTTCTGGCCAGAAATTAGTTGTGTCAGCATTTCGGATTCCACCCATGTCCAGTCTTTAACTGTCTGAGAACTGGTATTTTTTTGTGTCCATAAGCCATAAATGCATTCAGGTTGTGCAAACTGTTGACTTGTGGTGTACAGAGTGGGTCTAGTGCAAATTTATGGTCTCTTCCAACCTTAAAAATAAGTTGTATGCAAAGAAAAGCCTAAACACACAGGGATCAGCTGGTACTACTGGATCACAGCCTGTGTGACCACAGTAAATTGGTATGAAAGGGTTGTGTGAGGATGTGTCTGTATTTTCATAGCCTCCATGATGTGGCTGAGGGAGGTTTTGGGTAACAGGGCAGTTGAAGGGTGAGTTAAGTGCAGGGGGATTCGGTGTAACGTCCATGGACTGACTCCCCGCTCACGCTTTCTGTGTTAGGAGGCTGGTTCTGAGGGGTGAGGCCGGAGGATCAGACTCAATGAGTTTCCAGCGAAATGTCAGAGAAGTCAGGGCAGAGCACCAAGGCAAAGGATGGCAAGACCAAGTACGCAACCCTTAGCCTCTTCAACACCTACAAAGGCAAGTCACTGGAGACCCAAAAAACTGCAGGTAAGCTGAGCTCTGCTCTGTCACTTCACTGAAATGTAGCTAATGTATCATTTGCTCTAGTCTGAATTATCGGTTTTATATGTATGCTGTGTAAATGTGTTCAGTGTTAAAAGCTAATTCTTTCATCTGTTCATTAGTAACTGAAAGCAATTTAATTGAGTAGTCCACGAACTGCTCATTTAACTTGATTAAAACTGCAAAACTGTGCTTAGCACCATGTTACATTATGCAAGATTTTGCCTACCCACTAAACAGTCACCTCACTTAATATCCTATGGGCTCTCTGAGAGAAGGCATTTTTTACAAAGCTGTTTGACTTATTGTAAAACATTTACAGTGGGTAGAAGCACTTCTCGCAGACATTAAGCCAGTAGCTTAGCTTGCGAATTTATTGCTCTTACAATGCAAGCCCTGCCATTTTGGGCCCAGGCCACCCCATTTATTTAGGAGAAAAGCAAGTCTGCCATATTCTAACCATGCTTACAGCACATTACCAGCATAGTTTAGGTCAGGGTTCTGGGATTGTTTTGCAATAAGGCTATTCTATGGGTGGGAATCATGAATCATGTTTTTTTGGAGGGGCAGATGCACACTACTGTGGACCCTTGCACCTGGCAGAGTGTCAGGACATACAGCTATGCACAGTATGGTCCATTCAGAAAAGTTACTTAGCATGTTGTCAGTCTGTGTGTCTGGATTGGCATAAACTCCGCACTTCCTTTCTGCCGCAGTGGCTGCCAGACATGGGCTCCAGAGTTTGGGCAAAGTTGCTGCCAGTCGGCGCATGCCCCCTCCGGCCAACTTGCCCAGCCTGAAGGCGGAGAACAAGGGCAACGATCCCAACGTCAACATCGTACCCAAGGACGGCAGTGGCTGGGCCTCTCGGCAGGACCAGCCAGGCGACGAGCGGTGAGAGCCCACCACCCTACACAGGCGCGCACACACACTCACACTCACACACACACACAGCTCCAGTGGGCTTTAAATGTGTTCAGCAGCAGCAAGAAGAATGCCCATCAGTTTTCTTCACATGTGTACTCTCTAATAAGTAGTTTATAGGGAAGCAGCACAAGATCCTTATTGCTGTTAAGATATCAAATGCCAAATGTCAGGGATAATGCTGAGAAATTTAGCAGTCTGCTGTGAAACATTCAGTGATTCAGACACCTTGATGCAGATCCTTAAAATAATTAAGATAGCATAGTTTTCACAGCTGGCCAGTTGACTGTACTGTCTGTGGTCCCTGAGGAGGACATGTTGGCGATGGTATGTTCATTTTCATTGTGAGTAAAGCTATTTGATGTTTAGTTCTGTTACATTGTGTGTAAAGCACATTCATATTCATGTTTCAGGCAACAAGAAACCCCTCCTCCCCAGCCCAAGCAAGGGACGCCTCAGTCTCAGGAGGTGTCTGTGGGGGCCAGCCGTTCTTGGGCCAACAATAAGCAATCCGGATCGGTAGACGGTAGGTCACCATGCTGCCTGTTGGGTTTGAGCCCTCCTCAAAATGTTAGTATTGTCATAAAAATTGTCTTTAAAGATTCACTTAATACAATGTTAGAGGGAGACATCGCAGTTACTGTTTGTGATTATACCTGTTATCTGTAAGCAGGTTGCCATCATTTTAAGTAGTGAAGCTGCTACAAAAAAGGCACAATGTATTCCTAAGTGCTTTAACTGTGGGTTTGCACTCTACTTTTAATAAATTGGTTTAAGTTAAACCATTTTAGTAGAGAATATGGCAAAGCTGTTTTATGTGTAGTTTTTTAGCCTATAGTTATTTGTAGCCTATAGTTATTTTAAATCCCCTGTCCAGCCTTATAGTCATTGCTATATATTAAGTGCAGACCAACTTCTCTATTCATATATGAATCACCTTTTTAAACAAAGTGACAAAGAACAGTCTTTAACATCCATGTCTTGAATGATATTAATCTGGACTGAAATAGCAGCCCCTGGTGTGAGTGCGTTAATGAGACATTCTGGTTGCTCTGCTGTGTGTCACAGGAACACCCAGGGTGAATAGCCAATTCCACCAGGAGTTCCCCAGCCTGCAGGCAGCTGGGGAGTCAGAGAAGCCTGGGGAGCCGGAGGAGGAGCCGTACGGACCAGGCCCCAGCCTGAGGCCGCAGAGTAAGCGCTCAGCCCAGACCGTTTCCTCAGGCTCCCTTTCACATACATACCTGTTGGAGTTTAGATACCAGGACCTCAGCCCTAGATTGAAAGCTTGTGCTGCAGTTAATCCAGTATAATGTAAATTAATTTACCAAGATAAGCATTGTTCTGCGTGTGTGTTTTCCCTCCTTAAGTAATGCTTCTTTCTTTAATGTAGATGTTGGCAGTTGGCGAGAGGGCGGGGGCAGGAATCTGAACACGGCACCTAGCCCTCCTGAGATGGAAAGCAAGGCCGCAGAGGAGGGGGGCGGGCGCGGCACGCCCTCCCCCACCGCAGACGCCGACGAGCCCCGCAAAGCCCCCGGCGAAAGCAGGGACAAGCGAGAGTCCAGGGAGAGGCTGCCCCAGTGCGCCCAGCCTGCCCCTGCTCCCCAGCCCAAGCTCAACGGGGGCCAGCAGCCTCCGGGGGGCGTGCCACCCCAGTTTCACCCTCAGTTCAGAGGCATAATGCCACCTTATGTAAGTGACATTACATGACCTGGGTGGTTAGAGGTACTCTGAGATAAATCAGATGATTATCTTTCGATTCAAGGGAATATTTAAAATGTTTCACCCCAGATGCCGGATAGGGGGCCTCTGGGAAATGAGGCCCTGCACCCGGAGAGGGTTGTCCATTATGGTATGTACTAAATGTTTCTCCCTTCTCTTGTAGATGTTCCACGCTTACCCTAGGATGCCCTTTCCCCCAGTGCAAGGCAACTTCAGATACTCTGCGCCGCAGCAAGATGGAGCAAAGTGAGTTGCCCGCCTGCTTGACATTTCAGATTCCTCAGCCTGCATCTGATTTCAGTGTGTACTGATGTAGCAGTGTTTGTGGAAAGTGAAATTACCGTTTGACAAATAGAAGAAAAAAGAAAATAAAGAAAACGTGTACCTCAGATGAAAGGAAATGAAAAAGCTTTCATAAGGTTGATTCACTGGTAGTGTGTAGATTGTGTCTGTGTTTGTATTTCCTTAGACATTGTGTGACCAAACATTGGTGTCATACTGCTTTTTTTAGTTTATTGAATTTGGATTGATTGGTTTTTGTCTTTTTGAAGTAAGTTAGTTCATAGGAGATTTAGACTGAAATCTTATCTTCCTCAGACAAGCGTTTCCACTGCTAAATGATCAGGATATACATTTTTTTTATTGTTTTTTATATGCATAGCATTCTCTGAATTTTTTGCCACATGGCATATAATGTAAATGTGACCAGGAGTTCATGGAGAATAGGTGGAGACAAGTCCCATCATGGTAAAAAGATGTCGGTGCTATATTTGTTGTTTTGACACTGACGAAAGGGATTCACCCTTGGATGATTGAGGTGACAGTATGAAATGTGACGACTCCTTCCGTCTGCAGGGGCCCCAGAGCTGCCGGGAGGCCCCCGCAAGGTCACTCTCAGTCCTGGCTTCAGGACCCTGACCGGCCCTCCATCATCAGTGCCACGGAGCTTAAGGAGCTGGACAACTTGGACACAGAGGCTGATGAGGGCTGGGCAGGTGAGTGTGAAGGGGCTGAGGGAGCTGAGGTATCGGGGGTGGGGGGGCGACTAACAGGTAAATTCAAATAACGCAGAACATCACAGAGCTGTTCACTGCTGTTTAGGAGCCCAGATGGAGGTTGACTACACAGAAAAGCTGAACTTCAGTGATGATGAGGAGAATCAGGCTGGAAAGGAAAAAGGGGACAACTGGTGAGTTCACTGCAGGGGGTCTGACCCGGCCTTAATCCTATTTTTTGTTTGTCAATTCAAGCTTAAGCAATATTGGGTTGACATTATTTATTCCACAATGCTGTGTACACTGTGTTTGCAAGTGATGTATGAAAACGTGCATTAGTTTCGTACCTTTTGACCATGTGGATTAGAGATCAGTTAGGGCTGTGCGGTATATCCATATATATATATATATATATATATATATATATATTATAGCCAATATATAGCCAATTAAATTATACTGTGCACACATCAATATGTTCTAGAACAGTACACTTACTCCTGCCTCTCTAGAGAATGTCACATACCAAACACATCACACGCTGAACTGGTTGGTTCTCACATGGTACTTATTTGCATAAAGTTGGGCATTCGCCATCTCAATTTCGCTTGCTTCACCAGATTCGCTCTGATTTCACCCAATCGGAGCAAATTTCACCCCCATACAACCTGAATGAGAGCGAAAGCGTACCATCACATTCTCCGCGCAACCCCGCCCCCACTCTCCCTCTACGTCTGTGCGCAAACCCGGCCCCACTCGATCACGCAAGTTCTCCTGCAACACGTAGGGAGACACAGTGCTGGTCCAAGCTGCCAATATAATTTTTCATTTGCATGTTTTGCAGCTGTATATTTTCAAACAGGGAAGGAAACCCTGTCTTTGCATTTTATTTTAATCACAGTCTGTTTTAATAAAACTGCTTGTGACATCTCACATGTGGCTTTGACTTACAACTGAACATTTATCCCGCTTCGTAGAAAATAGCGCGATATATATCGTGTATCACCATTCAGCCTAAAAATACCGAGATATGATTTTTGGTCTGTATCGCCCAGCCCTAAGATCAGTGCCCACTTACAGTTGGAAGCTACTTTTTATTTGAACTTCCCTGTACCTTCTGTGTGCAGGGAGTGGATGAGCAAAGTGGAGCGCATGCGACCACGCAGCACCGATGGCTCAGAGGGCTGGAAAGAGGGGGCAGAGGAGCGAGGGGCGACCAAGGACTCTTGGGCGGACAGCGGAGACCCCAGAGCGCCATCCCCTGGCAGCAGGGGGCAGTACGGCAAGACGGGCCCGGATTACCAGGTCAGCGGAAAGACTGCGTTTGGAGCAAAAGTGCCCTCGGTGAATGTGTCCTGTGGTCTAACCCGGGATCGCTCCCGCTTTCCTCCAGGGACAGGCTCCGGGACGCGGCATGGCCGGAGGCGCCCCTCGGCCGGGAAAGCAGGCCACGGCTCCCCCTGCCGGGGAGGACGACCTGGAAGCCTGGCGCCAGAAGCGCAAGACGCAGTCGGAGCTGTCGGAGGCTGTGGAGCGGGCGCGGAGGCGGCGGGAGGAGGAGGAGCGCCGCATGGAGGTGCAGCGGCTGGCGGCCTGCGCGGAGAAACTCAAGCGGCTCAACGAGAAGCTCCGCCCCACCGAGGCGCAGCCCTCGCCCACGCCGCAGGAGGAGTCCAGCGGCTCCGTCGCCGAGCCCTCCCTCCCGCAGCAGCAGCAGCAGGCCCCGCCTCCTGCAGCCACCCCCACGCGGGACAAGCCGGAGCCCGGCGAGCAGGAGGAGAAGGAGCGGGAGTTCGTGCCTCACCAGCCGGACGCCTCGGAGGGGCCGGCGCGGGAGCAGGGCGGAGACGGGGACGCCTCCGCGACTGAGGAGAGCGTGCCCGAGAGGCCTGTGAGAGAGAGCTTCGGCACGGAGGAGAACCGAGGTAAGGAGATGATGGGGTCCTCCTCCCCCTCATTACATTACATGACATTATGGGCATTTAGCAGATGCTTTTATCCAGTTAGTTTTTTTTTAAACAGTGTTATCCATTTATACAGTTGGATATTTACTGAGGCAATTGTGGGTTAGGTGCCCTGCCCAAGGGTACAACAGCAGTGCCCCGGCAGGGAATCACACCGGCAACCTTTTGGTCATGAGTCCTGTTCCTTAACCACTACGGTACACTGCCGACTGTGCCTCCAGCACACTCTCACAGCTCACAGACAGGCTTCTGACTGGGCTCTGTGTGTTCGCAGCAGAGGAGCCCCTGATGGCCTTGCCTCGTGTGGACCCCTCCAGCCAGGAAGACGCCCCTACGCTGACCTCTGAGGCAGAGGGAGAGTCTGGCTCGGCGGTGCGCCCCTCCCTCACCTCCGGATACTCCAAACAGTTCCAGAAATCTCTGCCCCCTCGCTTTCTGAGGCAGCAGGTACGGGTGCCTCAAGCGATGAATGAAGGCTGATTCTCAGTGAGATCAGTCACAAATGAACCCCTCTCGCTCTTGACTATAGATGAGTTAGCCTAAATACAGAAGTGGTCATTCGGGGTACATACCTGTATGAACGTTAGTTTAGAGGGAGTGTACTGAAGTTAACCATGGAGTTAACCCTTTGCTGCTTGGCTTACAGGAGCAGCTGAAGCAACAACAACAGCAGTGGCAGCAACAGCAACAGCAGCAGCAGCAGCCACCACAGCAGCAACAGGGGGGTGCAGTCTCTCCCTCCGGGGCCCCAGGACCCCCCCCACAGCATCGCTCTCTCTATCAGCCCCTTGGACCTCACCCCCAGCACCTGGCCTCCATGGGCTTTGACCCCCGCTGGCTGATGATGCAGTCCTACATGGATCCCCGCATGATGTCAGGCCGCCCTCCTTTGGACATGCCTCCCATGCACCCAGGTACATTAACTCTGATCGGGCTGCTGGGTAATTTTAAAGTTTCGTGTTCATTTGGAAATTGGTGTGATTCATTTTGCTCCAGCTCAGCCAGGAAAGATTTTGAGTGGTAACAGGTCCTTGCTCTGCATCCCACAGGGAGGATACCCCCAAAGCAGCTGGTGCGGAGAGACGCTGCAGATGGTACCAGTTCTGGCTCGGACTCGTTTGACCACCTGACCCGACCCATCCGGGAGCATGGGCACCCCAGCGAGCCGCGCATGGTGTGGGGCTCTGACCCATATCCCCAAACCGAACCCATACCCTCTGTCACACCCCCCAAAGGACGGGACGACACCAAGGAGCCAAGGTAAAGGAGGCCTCTAATTCTGCTTTTCACAGGAATAAAACCTGATCATGTCATAGTGGTATTTTCTTGGCTTCTGTTTTCTTTACTTGATTTTATATGGGCACCATTAAAAACATCTTGAAAGGGGAAGTTGTCCCTCATGGCCTCTGTCTCCTCTCCTTTGCAGGATGGATTCAGGCCTGGAGATGGAAAGGGGGGTCCCTGCTGTTTACTCCCAGGAGCACAGCCCTCTCGAGCCAAGGGGGAAGAGCGACTTTTTCCGGGACTCCTCTGAACCCCTGTCGGCCTTCAGCTGCGGTCCGGAAGAGGCGACAGGCCTGTTGCAGACGGACAGGGGCCCTGGAGGGGCGGTGTTCGAGCCCCAGGAAGCCAGCCTGGCCTGCGGAGAGGAGGTGGAGAGCCTGGGTCGGTCCCTGCTGAAGAGGAGCATCTCGCAGGGGTCCAGCCACTCCTTAAAACTGGACGAGCCACGCTTCGAGGGTGTCCCGGCTCCCCCAAAGTCACAGGACCTCCCAGACACCCCAGAGCCGGCGGATGACAAGTGCCGCAAAGAAGTCCCCTTCTCTCAAGGACCCTCGGGCAGAGACAGGGCCACCCCGCCCGCAGAGGGCCCGCACAAGGTCGACAAGTTGCCCCTATCGGCCTCTAGCAAGCAGAAGTCGGACGTCCGCTGGGCCCCGCGCTCGGGAACGGGGCGCAGGGAGGGGGCGGCCGGGGAGAGGCCGGTTCGCCGCTCGGGACCCATCAAGAAGCCCGTCCTGAGAGACATGAAGGAGGAGCGCGAGCAGAGGAAGGAGAGGGAGGAGCGGCACGAGCGCGGCGACCGTGCCAAAAAGGACACCGGCGCCAAGGCCGCGTCCGCCGCCGCTGCCGTGTCCGAGAGCCAGAAGCCCCCCAGCGAGGCCAAGAGGGAGCAGCCCACCACCCCCGAGCTGGAGGAGGCGGTGAAGCCTCGTGCAGCCCAGCCACCGGCGGGGACACAAGCGCCGGCGCCCCAGGAGGAGAAAGCGGACAAACCCCCAGCGATAGACAAGCACCCCGAACCCAAACTGCCCTCTCGCAAGGAGTCCAACCTGCCTCCCAGGGCCTACCGCAGGGAGGAGCGCGAGAGGGACCGGGAGAGGGAGAGAGAAAGAGACAAAGAGCGAGACAGAGACTGGCCCGCCGATCTGAGCCACAGGGGCCGCGGCCGAGGGGAGTATTACTCCCGGGGCCGCAGCTACCGCGGAAGTTACAGTGGGCGAGGGAGGGGGAGCCGGGGCCGCAGTCGGGGGGAGTACCCCTACAGAGAGTCGCGGTCCCGCTCAGACCTGCCCCTGTCCGCCTCAGGGGGCGTGGGCTTCCGCTGCAGGGAGGAGAGCGAGACCCGCAGCGAGAGCTCCGACTTCGAGGTGATGCCAAAGCGCCGCCGCAGGCGCGGCTCGGACACGGACTCGGAGAGCGAGGGGCACGAGTCCGCCAGTGACACGGGCGCCTCCGACCGCGAGCCCAGCGCCAAGCCCAGCCGCCCGCTCCGCCGGGACCTGCCCGAGGCGCGGCGCGGATCCAAAGCTGCTTCGGGACTGGCGGGGGGGGCGTCGTCCTTCTGCCCGCCTCACATGGCCGACAAAGTCGGCTCCCGCGAGGACGAGGGCCGGCCCAAACCCGGCTTCCTGCCCAAAGGAGAGCCCTCCCGCCGAGGAAGAGGAGGATTATACAGCCGCAGGGGGTCAGGCAGGGAGCGGGGCACCCCTAGGTCGGTCCCTCTCAGGAGGGCTGGCATCAGAGAGTCCTCACAGTGGCCTTCCAAACCTATGGAGACCTTCCGCCCTGAGGACGCCGACACCTCGAGGTTTGACAACCCCGCAGCAGAAAGGCGGACACCTAAATACGAGGGCAAGAAATTCGGAGAGGCGGGGCCGAGCAGCCGGGAGCGACCCCGCAGGCCCCGCCCTGCCCGCCCCCCCAGGCAGGACAAACCCCCGCGCTTCCGCAGGCTGAAGGAGCGCGAGGCCGCCGTGATGGCCGGGGAAGCCGTGGTGGAGACGCCCGCTCCGGACTCCCTATCTCCCACCCTCTCCAAGGCACCGGGAGGCGCAGCGACGCCGGCCGAAGGCGGCGCCCCCGAGCTCCCCGCCGTCGGAGCGGCATCGCCTGACATCGGCTCGACCTCCGTCGCTGCCGGGAGCAAGTCGCCCGATTTGTCCAACCAGAACTCATCGGACCAGGCGAACGAGGAGTGGGAGACTGCCTCCGAGAGCAGCGACTTCAACGAGAGGAGAGAACGCGAGGAGAGGAAGGAGGCCCTGGAGCCCGCGAGCGCTGCCCCTGCCAGCTCCGCTACGACCCCTCAGGGAGCAGGGGCGCAGTGCAAGGGCTCTGGGGAGGGAGGGGTCACCCCCAAACGGGAGCCAGCCACCACTGCCAAGAGGAGCTTCTCCAGCCAGCGCCCCGTGGACAGGCAGAACCGGAGGGGTAACAGCGGGGCCAAACCGGGCCGGGGGTACGCAGGAGGCAAGGGGGAGCGGCGGGGAGGTTCCGGAGCCAAAGCAGCACGCAGAGGGTGAGTGTATGACAGGACGGGACTTGAAAACAGGAAACTTCTAGAGTAAATGTCTGATTATGCCTTCAAATGAAGCTGCATCACATCACTACTGACACATCCTTGATAAACTCGCTGTTCGTGGGTTCACTGCTTCTCTTTACCATTTGCCTGCACTATTGTTTCCTTTTATGGTATCTTTGGTGCCTTCAGCTGCCCCCTCATTTGTGCTGCTTCCATATGCTCTTCAATGTTTTATTTTACTCTCCTGTCTGTCCTGCTTCTTTGACAAATGCTTGCATGTTCTGATTAACCATGTGACGACTGCGTTGATCATGACAAGGTTCCTGATCTATCTATTCGGTCATTAACATCGTAATTTCAGAGGTTTCGCCATGTCTTAATCTGCCTTAAAGATGCTCATCTGTGCAAGTACGTTTACAACCGTTCATGGCATAAAAAGTAAAGTGTCTAATGCTGGCATTTTTTTCCATTGTAAATAAGGCAATGTGGGTTCAATTTCTGTGAATAGCTCCCAGTAAGCTTAGTCTTTTAGAGCATGCAGTCCTTGGTCTGTTTCTGATATTTCTGTTTATGGAGTCAGCTCATAATAAAAGACCACCAAGGTCACCATCCGCTTGTTTTGGTCTTTGTGAATAAGCAGACGGTAAGATGCAATTCATCCCTGGTGCCGGTTCTCTTATCCTGTACGAAGTCCAGAGAAATTCAGCATTCAGAATGGAGTGGGTTGAATGATTCAGCCCCACGCTTTTCCAGCCCTGCATCTATATCCAGCTTGAGCAAAAAATCGTGGCATAAGAGATATCTGTAAAACTGGCTTCACGGAATAGCGCATGTGGTGTTTTTCTAATTGGCATATTGCTAGTTCTGCTGGGCTTGCTAGTGTCAAAGTGGCGAGCCTGTCCTGTCTGTCTTTTCTTTTCTATCCCTCTCTGGACTCTGTGTCGCTCCGATTCTCTGTCTCTGGGGGTCTTTATCCTCAGGCCGCTCGAGGAGCTGGCCCAGGAACTGACTGGTATCGATCCAACCAGCAGTGCCGCCCAGAACCCGGATGTCGCCCACGGAGGCCCGGGCCAGCGATCCGGCAAGGATTCCACCGCCCGCCGCAAGGAAGAGGCCAAGCAAGCTGCTAAGAAGCCCAAGGAGAAGGCGGATGCTCTGTCCCAGTTTGACCTCAACAACTATGCCAGTGAGTGTTCATGCTCCAGCCCTCCCGTCCAGCTCAGCAGCTGCTGACTGTCCTCAGCAGTCCCATACTGTAACTTTTTGTGAATGTTGTGGGTTTTTACTTATTTTAAATCCATTACACAAAACTGGCACAGAAGCTGGCTTGTCCTGTACAGATGAAAAAACTCGCATCACTACCTGTGTTGCCGCAGGTGTGGTAATCATCGATGACCACCCGGAAGTGACGACCCTGGAAGACCCCCAGTCCAGCACCAACGACGATGGGTTCACGGAGGTGGTGTCCCGCAAGCAGCAGAAGCGGCTGCAGGACGAGGAGAGGAGGAAGAAAGAGGAGCTGACCATACAGGTGCCCATGAACGCCTTACACTCATCACTACTGCCTGAGCCTTATTGACCACAGCCTAAGACTCGTCAGTGTAGCAGATGCACCCAGCATTGTGTTTAAGGAAATGGAAACGGGGGAAATTTTCCTGTATTTTATTGAGATCTCTTACTGTGGCAGAAGCCAACATCAGCAAATCAGAAAAGGAAAAATATTTATTTAAATTACCACTAAGGCATCTTAACTTTAATAATTAAAACATAAGCACCGTATGAAATATAAACATTGACTTTCAAAAGGAATGCAAACTAGTTGCCAAATGGGAAAAAAGCACTGTTTGTACAGGGGTGAGAAAGTCTTAGCTGAAGAAGAATATTACCATATTTGATAGCAAATTTGCCCCTCAAAAATAGTGTCTGTCATAGTCAAATATAATGTCTCAATTTCTCCTTAAATGTTGCTGATGATGCACCAGAAGCTGTAATATGCCTCCTCAGCTGCACTTTTCCACATTGGCCTTTGGTGTCTATGTCCTCCTTTACGGCCATTTGTGGGTTTGGATCCCTGGTGTGGATAAGCAAACCAATGGTAAACAGTGTCAATGTGTCATAAACACATCTTCCACATACACATGTAGTCATTATACAAACTGGCCCAAGTGTACAGGCAAGACTGGCAGTCACAAGTATTGCCATGTCTCTGATTTGTGGAAGAACAACATTCCATAATATTTAGAATATCAGGGTAGTTTCTACTTTCTTTTGGAAAATAGTATTACTCCTTGCTGGCAGTGTGGCTTAAGTAACTTACATTATTTTGACTTCTAAAACCCACCAAGTGTCAGTTAATAATTACTCAATTCGTATGTAGGTCACAGGGAGATCACAGGGGGCACTTTTGAGGGGGAAAATGTCCATTTTATACAGTGGTAGAAGTGATAATCTGACCGATTGGCCTAATCTGCTAATTAAGGTTTTGTTTAGGGAAAAAACGAGCATTCCTCCCAGTCCAATGGCAGGGCTGCGCATGGTGTAGGATTTCTACAACTGAGCCCTATACAGACATTAACTCTGACTCTGTTTATACAGCATCTGAATGTGTTAGCGTGTCCCCCTTGCTGCAGCTGCACTGAGTGCAGTCTGTTACTGCTGGTGGGCCAGGAGTTGTGTGTGAACCTGGCCATCAGAGCCAGGGAATCTGACATGAAAAGAATAGGTTAGGAGTCTCATGGAAGACCCTTGATGTACACTGGTTTCTTCATTTCTGATTGGCTTCCTTGCCTCTTATTGTTAGAACTGGAGTAAGAAGGGCTCCAGTGAGAAGGGAAGAGGTGGAGGTTCTAAGCTGCCTCCTAGATTCGCAAAGAAGCAGCAGCAGCAGCAGCAGCAGCAACAACAGCAGCAACAGCAGCAGCAGCCAGCGATTGCAGCTCCCCAGCCCACACACCAGACCCCCTCTCAGCCAACAGGCCAAGCACAGCCCCAGGAAGGCTCTGTAGCCCTGCCCAGCTCTGTGGACTTCTCTGGGAAGACTCTGCCCGCTGGCCAGTCCCACAGCACCCTGGGCACAGAGCTCTGGGAAAACAAGGTGGCAGGCTCGGCTGTCCTCTCAGACATTAAAAAATGTGAGTGTCTGCTAACAGCTCCTTCAGAGATGCCTGTTCTTTGAAACGGGTACACTCTTGAACTCTTGCTTTATTGAGTTGCGTTGAGCTTTAGATAAGTGGCAAGATATTAATGTTTTTTAATACTTGGTAATATATCCTTTTACTTGTATACTGTACTGCCTTTCAAAGGTGAAGTATCTTTAAAGACTGATTTGGGTTGCATGCATTTATTTTTCAGTGGGACCCATCAGCCCTCCCCAGCCCCCCTCAGTCAGTGCCTGGAACAAGCCACTCACGTCCTTCACTGGCACCGTCACTCCAGAGGTGCGCTAACGGAGACTATACATCTGGTCACCATCACTCTGTGGCCTTTTGCAGCCGAGCTGTTAAGAGACACGTCTAGCTGCGTGTGTCTGCGTATATATATGCGCAAGAGTGCACGTGTTTGCAGGGTTGGTGATGGATGGGTATGTCAGTGCCAAATGACATCACTGGGAATATGAATGCAAGTCATAGTTAATGAATGTGGTTTTGGAACTGTATCGATTAAGCGTTTGTCAATGGTGAGTTATAGATTAGGCTTGCTGTCTGCTACCAACCGAGAGAATGGGCCTCCACCTACCTAACGTGGATGAATGCTTCAGCCAGCTGATTTAATTTAGTGATGTATCCATCGACTTGTGCACGGCTGCTTGAAATGCTTTCAGAGGAGTTGGTTTTTAAATAGCATGCTATTTTTATCTGATGAGTGGATGGGATGTGAAAAGTCAGAAGGTTAATTGTTTGGATATGGTGCGGGAACAGGGAGTGAAGCCTGGAACGGAAGGGGCTGTGGAGCTGGGCATGGACAGCATCCAGTTCGGGGCCCCGTCCTCGGCAGGCAGCACGGACAGTGACGGCGTGCCCGCTCTGCTGGACAAGGGCGCCGAGAACAAGCTGCCGGAGCCCAAAGAGCAGAGACAGAAGCAGCCCCGCGCCGGGCCCATAAAGGCACAGAAGGTACCGGCCGCACCCTCCCCCTCAGCCTGTCACCGCGGAAACCCCCCACCTTCCTCTGCCCATACCTTTATCCGGTCTCTTACCTCAGCCTCTCCCGATTTCCTCCTAATTACTGAAAACCCCAGTTTGTCTCAATCAGTGAGATGTGCACAGGCGCGCAGTATGTTTGACAACTCTGTTAAATGCCTGTGGTTAATTACCCTAGCCAGTGGCCACCTTAAGCTCTTTGCCTTACACAGGATGGGAATCTTATGGTCCCATTGGCAGTGCTCTGTTTAACTCTTCCCGCTCTCACCCCCCAGCTTCCAGAGCTCAGTCCCCCAGAGACGAAGGAGTACAAGCCGGGCCCCATCGGAAAGGAGCGCTCCCTGAAGAACCGCAAGGCCAAGGACGGCCGGCAGTCGGAGGGCGAGGGGCCCGACAAGGGCGGCCCGGGGGGCAGCAGGGGGGCCGACTCCAGCTCCCCAACCAAGGAAAACAAGGTTCCAGAGCTGGGAGGCGACATAGAGGGCATGATCACTGCTCCATCCGCGGAGTACAGCAGTGGCTCCAAGGTGAATATGAGACCACTGTGACGTCTCATAAACTGGCATACCTTTACCAGTTGTTGTCATTTTCTGTGTGCATCTTAAAAGAGGGATACCTACCTCTAGCATTCTTTGTGCTGGTCAGCATTGAGGTGCTTTTGAGGACTAATGAGAGGAATCCGTTCGGGATGTTTTCTTGTTTAGGGGACGCACAATTGAAATGTCTTTGTGCGTATTGCCGAGAGGTGATATTTACTGTTGAACAGCTGCTGGTGCTGTGTGCTAATGGCCTTCCGCTTTGTTTCCGCCAGGAGTCTGTGACGGACTACACCACCCCGTCCTCATCGCTGGCCGACAGTGTCCCCACAGGAGGCAGCAAGATAGAGGAGAGCCTGGTGGCCAATGTGAGATTCCTCACCGACACACAGACACAGCAGCCCAAGAACTTTGCTTTTGACACCAGTTGGCTTATCCAGGACCGTGATAATGAGCCTTTTGACTGTGCGTCCCTCAGGTGGCCCTGCCCCATGCCCTCCCACTGCCCCGCAGAGAGGCCCTGCAGCAGAGCTCCAGCCTCACTACAGTCTCCCCTGCCACAGTGGACCTCACCCTCAAGGTAAGAGACCTGCTTTCCCTTCCACACTCTGCACCCATTAACCCGTCTGGCACTGAACTCGCAAGCATGGACATCAAGGCCTCTGTGTTACTTCTGTCCGTCTCAGAGGAAGGGCTGTTTCGGGGGTAGCATAATCCCAGCTCAGTAGACGTCTACTGTCTGTCGACTGTATCGAATAGTATTGGTTACCTCTGATTGGTTGCCTGCCTTAACCCTGCCCATTACTCTCTCCTGAATGGATAGATGGAGTCGGCACGTAAAGCGTGGGAGAACTCTCCTAGCCTCGGAGAGAAGAGCTCGCCGGTCACCTCCTCGGCCTCGCCCATCACCAGCGGTGGCGGCGGAGGCAGCGCCTCCTACAGCTCCTTCTCCAGTGCCTCCATGGCTCAGATCCCCGTGGCCTCCGTCACCCCCAGCACCTCCCTGTCAGGTGAGCCTCCCAGTCTGGGTGTTGGTGGGGTTCTTTGTGCCTTCAGGCTCTTCTACAGTATTAAATATTAAACATGAAGCAGATTTGCTGCAGGGTTTGGGTTCCACCCCTCTCAAAAGTGCCCAATAAAATTACTTTCTGTTTCATACAAAGAATAATATAATGTGGATAGTGGGTTGTGTTAAGTTGCATACTAAAGCACATTTGCACAGAAATATTTTTAAGGAATTTTGTTTGCTTCTAAATTAATTATTACAGGTAGATACTTTATGCTGGTTTTCTAAGAAATACATTATTCTTTATTGATATCTTTCCATGGTAATAATAATTACTCTAAATCCATGAAGTGCATCTTATACAATGCCAAATACACTAATCTACTTTCATGTTACAAAGTTGTCTCTGGTTTGAATGCAAGTTCCCTTTTTAAGAAGTGTGTGTGTGTGTGTGTGTGTGTTGCCAGGGTCTGGGACGTACACCACTTCCTCCCTGAGCACGAAGACTACCACTGCGTCGGACCCACCCAACATCTGCAAGGTGAAGCCGCAGCAGCTGCAGGGCGGGGGCATGTCGGGGGGCAGCTTCTCCCAGCTGGGCTGCGTGCCCTCCCTCCTCCCCCAGCAGCAGCAGACGCCGCAGGTCTTCGTATCCCAGTCTGCAGCTGCAGCAGGTGAGTCCCCTCCTCCAGCCCCAAACCAGCACCCACACCCTCATCTCTCTCTCATGATTCACACCCAGGTGCCAGTTACCCTGGGAACACTGACCTCAAACACTCACTCCATATTACAGTGGCCCCCCAGTTACAGGATTGACATATTGAGCTACAGGAATAAAGCAGTTAATGAGGATGATTCCCAGTTGGCTGTGAATTGACCTGGTGTGTAAGAGTTTATTGGAGCACTGGAGATGGTGGCCATGAGTGTGGCAGAGAACCATCTGACAGAGTATCCGTCTTTGCGTTTATTCAGATAAGTGCTTACATGATAAAACATCTATATTTATTTTGCATTGTTTTAATGGAAACAAATATATGGTGGTGGCGCAAAGTTAGTTCTGAAGATCTCTTTCTCTTTGTAAGCAGTGTGCACTGGCCTGCTGTGGAACTGATTATGTCTGATGTCTGCCCAGGTTCTGCAGCCCAGATCCCAGCCTTCTACATGGACACCGGCCACCTCTTCGGTACAGCGCACCCCCGCCTTGCGCCCCCTTCTCTGGCCCAACAGCAGGGCTTTCAGCCTGGACTATCACAGGTACGACCAGTGCAAACCCGCCTGTCTGACTCAGAGCTGGGTGATGGCTTAACACTGCTCGCTCTGTGTTCAGTAAGAGCTAACCTGCCTGTTGCTGGTGAGTCTCTGAGGCCAGGGCATCAGCTGGCTTCTCAGGGCTCCCTGTGGGCTCAGCATTGTGTGCCTAATGTTACATCCAGAGTCCCACCCAAGCTCACTCCTACTTGCCTTTTCATGGTGTGTGCTACCTGCTTCTGAAACTCCAGCCACTGCCATGTGAGGGCACCCTTCTTGGGACAGGCTGTAGGGTATAGGGAGAATTGCCCGTTCTGGACAGCTGCTGGCAAAGAGCTTTGTGTGACTTTGAGTGCACACACCGTGTTTTGTGTTATTACCAGCAAGCTGGCTGTAAACAATACTGTCACCCATATCAGCCTAGAAAGCAGGTGAAATACTTAATTGAGGTTAAATTAAGTTTAAGCTTCTTGAGCTGGTAGAAGCGGCTAAAGCAGAGTGCCTTGTGTGAGCGTGCAGTGTGTGTGTGTGTGTATGCATACTGTAGTCCTGGAGCGTGGCCATTGACCCTGTGCTCTCTCTCTCTCTCCTGGTTATGGGACGGTTCTCCTCAGGCCCAGTCTCCATTGTGTGATTTTTCCTTACAGCCGACAGCGGTGCAGCAGATCCCCATCCCCATCTACGCGCCCCTGCAGGGTCAGCACCAGCACCAGCACCAGCCCCAGCTGGGCCTGAGCACCGGCCCTCCCGTCTCCCAGCCCCAGGACCTCTTCAGCTCCTCGCTGCAGCCCTACAGGTCAGCCCTAACCCGGGTCGTAGTCAGAGTTTACAGGAACATACAGCTGTGTGGGTTCTGCTGTTACTGAGCTAGGATGCCTCCGCTGCACCTTCACAAGGGTCTTGTGTGTGGCTGGGAGTCAGATGTTGCTCTGGATAAGAGTGTCTGTTAAATTAATGCAATGTAATGAAACACCAGACTGTGTACTGGAATGTTCTGTATGAGCTAGATGAGAAGGCGCTGAAGGAAATGTAAAACATTAGGTAAATTCAGGTGTGTCTCGCTCCATAAACAGTTATTTCCTCCTGCAGTGCAGCTGAAAGAGCCTGTTGCAGAGTGGTGAGCTTTTCTCTGTGGCTCTTTCAGGTCCCAGCAGGCCTTCATGCAGAACAGCCTGTCGCAGCCGTCTCCCATGATGCTGTCGGGCACGGCCCTGCACAGCTACCCCGGGGTGCAGCCCCCTGAGCTGGGCAAGCCGCAGTCCAGCCTGGCCTTCCAGCAGACCTCCAACACCCAGCACATCCCCATCCTGTTTGAGCCGCAGCTCAACCAGCCTTCCGGCCTGGGCGGCTCGCAGCTCATCGACACGCACCTCCTGCAGGTCCGTCCTGCTCCCTTTGTGTCTGTCTGCTGAACATAACTTGGGCTTTAACTCCATTTCACACATAACACAGATGTTATGTAGGCAGGTTAGCCTGGTCATTGGTTTTAATTACTCACTTTCATTTCAGCATCAGTGAAGTGAGGGGAGTTTTTCCACCTCTGTTTAAACACTGATGGAAAGCAGACCTATTTGAATACATCACAAAGTGTGTAGTTTTTTTGTTGCTGCTGTTGTACAGCTAGTGGTTATGTTTGAGCTGTTTCCTGACAGCATTGTTGTGTGTGCAGGCACGGCAGGGTCTGAGTCAGCACTCGAACCTGTACTCGGGACAGGTGCAGCAGCACGGCCAGAGCAGCTATTACAGCTCCACCCAGTCCCCCAGCTCCGCCCTGCAGCAGGTAAACGCTCTTTCCCACCACCTTGCCCTCATACTCACTCAGCTCAGTGACAGTTCATCTTGTGCCAGAAATGAAAAGCACAAATGGGATTATGGGTTTTTATGTCCAAGCAGGTGACGGTCCCTCTCCCAGGCTCCCAGCTCTCCATGCCAAACTTTGGGTCGACAGGGGGCCAGCCTCTGCTCGCCTTGCCCCAGTCCCTGCCCCCCACCCCGCCCCAGCCGCAGGCCCAGAGCCTGAGCCGCCAGCCCCCCATCAGCCAGCCCTTCCGCGGGCTCATGGGCCAGAGCGGGCACAGCATGATGCAGCCCTCCAGCAAGGTGAGAGCCAGCAGGCATCGAGAGTGCTGTCACACCACCACCACAACACTGCGTTTGCGTTCAGTCTCTGTAGGTTCCCAGCCTTGGAAGGTTGTTTAAAAAGAGACCACGGCATGTACAAATGCTTCATGGTTTGCAGCTTGCACCTCCTGTGAGATTTTACAGCTGATTGTGTTTGACAGTCTGCTGAACAGCTTGTCACTTTGAATAACAGGATGACTCAAGCTTCAGCACTAAAGGGGATGTGTATAAATGGGCTGTTAAAGATATATACTGTACTTAAATGATTATTGGTGCATTGTTTTGTCACAGAAAACATTTCGTTTACTGCAGACTTATATTTGTGTAGTCATAGACCTAAGCAAGAGCCTTGAAACTTGACATGAAAGTTGACACTCTAAAAATACTTGGCCCGGTCATCAGTGAGATTGGTAAGTGACCTCACCCATGCTGACTATTAATAGATGGCAAGACTCTCAAAAATACTTCCTATACTGGGCGTCGTTACCCAAGAGGTGTAGTTGCATTTTAAAAGGATTTTTTAAAATGCTTAGTTAGCAATAACAAGCATTGAATAGACCTGACCATTGAATTTACTAATAGGGGGTTGTATTCACTGTGTGCGCCTTTTTGTGGCTCTTTGTATTTGTATTCATACAAAATGTAGGTCATGCCTGTCTTAATTCTCTGTGACTTAATGACTTAAGAATTTGGGTGGTATGTGGAATGTGCCGTGTAGTTAGCCATCTTGTGATGTTGAGCTGACTGGCTTCACTTTGATGTCGTGTAAATGTAACGGGTGGTCTCTTGCGTTGTGTGTTTAATATGATGTTACGTGGGCCGGCGAGCGAGCGAGTTTCGAACCGAGGTTCTTACTGCTCGCTGCCAACCCCTTAAAGCCAGCGTCGTTGCCAGTTGAGCTAAAGGCAAATTGCCGTTAGCTTGTCGGCAACAACGCTACTTAACCAGGTCTCAGGGGGAGTGACGTAGCCGCTGCAACCACTCGGCTACCTGCTACCCGCTACCTAAGGCTTTACGCAGGACTCACACGAGCTAATCACTTCAGCTCCGCTACATAAAGGTTGCCCCCAGCTAGACAGCAAGTGCCGCAGATAGAATCGTTTCTGCTTCCAAATGCGTTACCATTGATGCAGCTGTGTTGTTGCCGTGTGCAGATGTGTGAGATGGATTTGAAGCTGTTCGGCAGCGGGATGGATGTGAAGCCAGGTACCCCTCCAGTGAGCGCCCGGAGTACCACCCCCACCTCCAGCCCCTTCAGGTAACACCCCCCTGCTTCACAATCGTTTCTCTGGCCTGCAGGACTGAGCTTCTGAAGGGATCCCTTCCTGGATTTGCTGTGCTGCTCAGCAGCTAATCGTAACTGCAGTAACCATGCAAGCATCTTGAATCATAAAACCAAAATGACTTCTTTTTCCTCTTGAAGTTTGTTTAATAGGAAATAAGCTTTTCTTTTCCTTGTTTTTTTTTTTTTACTGAAATGTGTGATCTGATAGAAGCACCTTTCTAGCTAATTCAGATGTTACCCCAATGTTACCCTACAGGGCGAGCTCCACCAGCCCCAGCAGCCAGACCAGTAAGATGAACAGCATGTTGTACCAGAAGCAGTTCCAGTCAGGCTCTGCCGGCATGCGGATCCCCCAGCACTACCCAGGGCAGTTCACCCCACAGGTGAGGGGCAGCACAGTGGCAGTGATATATACATTTGTATCTTCAATGACAGTAAATACTAGGAGTATGGGATCCATTTGGGGAAACCCCAGCCTCTTATCTTTTATGCTACAGTGGTGGTACCCATTGAACAGCATACCAGCCAGTTTTGCCTGTTGGATAAGCAAAGAAAACGTAGCTCATCCAAAATCCTTCTTCCCCCCCATCCCCTTGCTTCAGATGCTGTCTCAGCCCAGCCTTGTCTCTCCGCTGGTTCGCCCGCCTCACTCGAGCTCATTTCCCGGAGGGGTACAGAGGACTCCGCTAGGTCCTCCCATGTCCCCGTCCCTGAGCGCAGGCCTCATGCCCCACCCCAGGCCTCAGCACCCACCCCGTGGCCCCCCTGGGCCCCCCCTGGGCCCTCGGGGGACCCAGGCAGCACTGAAGGCAGAGCAGGACCTGAAGGTCAGTGAACACAGAGCGTTAGCTGGGAGCAACTCCCCTCTGTGCTTATGTTACTGTGAAACCTTAACTCCTGATGATCCTAATGATCTCTGCGCATTTGAAGCAGAGGAATCTGCATATGGGATTCTGCGGTTTGTTCGAAAGCAGTATGTCCCGTGGGCTGACGGGGCTTTGTGGGTGTGTCTTTCCGCCAGGCTAAGCAGCGTGCCGAGGTGCTCCAGTCCACCCACAAGTTCTTCTCCGAGCAGCAGCAGCAGCAGCAGCAGCTCAAGGCCCCGGTCAGTAAGCCCGCCAGGGTGGACGGAGGCGGGAAGGCGGTCGACAGCGTGGCCCCCAACCACCAGGGGGTCCAGTCCGAGCGGCCAGAAGCAGAGAAGCCCCCCTCCCTCTCCGGGGCCAAACCCGTACGGACTGGCCCCATCAAGCCCCAGTCCATCAAGCCTGAGGAGGGAAAGTAGAGCAGACCTCGGCTGCCTTGTCACAAACTCCCTGAGGGACACCGCCAGAACCTTGAGGAGGGGGAAAGAATTCCACTCGCGCGCGCTTACTCACACTCACTCACTGACTCACTCACGTCACCCTCTGGGCTGTCCCGCAGTAGGATCAGGAGGAGTGTGGGGAGAGGGGGGGCGTCTCGTCCCAAACAGCAGCTACCCAGGGGCACTGTGTATAGCACCCTTCCCATCCTCCCTCTCCCCCACCCTTCCTCTCCCAGGGTCCATGGTGGGTTCTGTATTTGTGTTGAGTTGAGCCCCTCGTGATAGTGGTGGAGAGGAGCAGCACAGCAACCATGGCTGTACATGGAAAAGTGTACAATGAAGATATAAAAGTAAAGAAATTCAAATCGCTGCTGAGTTTGCAATTTTCTTTTATAGCAATATATAATTTTTTTTCCATGCTTTATTTTTCAAGTAGAATCACATGTATTTGGAGGGCAGTTTTTGTTTTGATGAATCAATTTTTTTGTAGTAAAAAACAATCTAATTTAAAAAAAAAAAAGGTGTTTTAGTAAGCAGAAGCTGTCTTTCCTCTCGTTCCTCCAGTAACTAATCCGAGACACGTAGAGAACTAATGTTGAGAAATGAGCAGCACCATGTCGATTACCTTGGAATGGAACACTGCATAGTTGCCACACGCACCCCCCCCCCCCCATCGCTGAACGTTTTAACCAAGTCCACCGAGAATCAGGAGATATTTCGTTTCTGTCTTTTTAATTGCCTGGAAAGGAAATGTGAAGTTGCTGAGGAGTGAGTGATTGACTGGTTGCAGCCTCCACTGTAAGCCTTCCTTCCTTGCCTTTCCACCTCATTTCCACCCAGAGATAATCCGTGAGGGTGTGTGTGTGTGTGTGTTTGTGTGTTTGTTTGTTTGTGTAACAGGGGGCAACTGTTCAGGTCTCCCAGGTGACCGTGCTCAAAGGGTAGGCAGTGCCAGGGTGCTAGGAAACCCACAGTGTACCTGCATCCTTCCCCACAGAGGGCAGAGATTGGCTTGGGCAGCAGGAAAGGGGCTCGGCAGGTGGCGTGAACGGTTAGGCCGGCTCTTGTGAACTGACTTGCTCCTGTCCTGAGTGAAGACCTCTCGCACCACTGGTCCTCCCGCCTGCCCCCAGAATCGCACACATTTCGGGCTGTTAGGAGGCTTCCTTTCTCCCACTCTGGTCTACTTCTGATTAGGTTGACGACTCAGATGACACTTTAGATGCGAGATCACGTGACGTTGATTGCAAGAGGAAATCATGACAGAGGAGGGTTTGGATCAGTTGGGCTTTTGATTTTTTTTTTTTTTATATATATATTAGCAGAGATCAGCGTGTGGTGTTAACTCTAGGGAGGGGGGGGGGTGGCCTCGTAGTTGAACAGAACGGTTGTTCAGATGTGTTTGGCCTGACGGACATTTTTCTGTTGTGAAGAGACCCCATGCCTATCCTCCATCCTGTCCTGTCTTGGCTCCATCTTACCAACAGTGCTTTCTTCCCCCCCCCCCCCCCCCCCCCCACGTTCTCATCTCTGGTCTGCAGCTGTGATGTGGATCTGGTGGATTTGTACACTGTATGCACCCTGCTGGGGATGTCCAGGCCCCTCCAGCCATCTTTGTGAGGAAGAGAAACATTGTTGTGGAGGATGGGGAAGGGAGGGGCAATGCGGTTGGATTGGTTTTCTTTTTTTTTTTTCTCCTCTTTATTTTTTTGTTTGTTTTACTTGTACAGGGGTTTAATCGCTGTATTAAGATATGTAAGGTCTTATTTACATTATCTTGGTTTGGTTACAGAAACTAATAAAATAATATGCTGTAAAAAAAAAACCTGAATGGCAAATGCTGTGTGTTACTGTCTCATAAATATATTAAGTGTGATTAGGGAAATGAGTTTCTGTCTAAGGCCAAATTTTTTGATGCACCCAAACCTTTAAAGTTAGTGTGAACATAAGTTTTGATGTAGAAGAAATTAATGCTGTTTGGTAGGTTATAGACTCCAAATCAACACTTTGCTTGCTATTCAAATTTAGAGTTGCAGTGGTGGTCTGAAATATCCGATTATTTGATTTCAGCATGCACTGTAGAATACTGAACATGAAGACACACTTGTGTGCTTTTTAGCTTTTAAGCATTTACACTGGGTTGGAGTTTTTTTTTTTACTTCAAAAAATGAGCGAGTCACTTTAAAAGTTAAGATAATCTTTATTAAACCATAGAGTATGAATTCAGTATTATAACAAGACACAACACTAGTATCAATACTAAGCTGAGTAAAGACACTGCAGGTAGATTTTAAAAATGTCATTTCCCCATTATGTACAAGTGAGGGGAGAGTGGGTTATAGAGAACATTTGTATCTTATGTACAGTGAAGGTTAAGAATTCCAGCAGGTGGGCCCATCAAATCCGGATGGGGTGTATACATATATGTAATACACATATTTAGGTGAACTATATACAATTTCTTTTCTCTATGGGACAAAAATTCCTGACTGTTATCATTCCCCCCACCCCCTCAGTGCTGTACATAAACACTAACGAACAAACAAGAAACATGGTAGAAAAATAATTCATCTTCAACACTAGTGGACTGTGCCGCCAGCAAAGCCTTCCTTCTGAGACAAGTGCACCGTAGGGGCTCAGTTCCTACTGTAGTTTTCTTCAAAAGCTTTCATCTCAGTCAGTGATTTGATGCGTTTTCGTGATTTCCGCCGTGATGCTGAACACACGAGGCGAGAGTGGTGATAATAGCTTTCAGTCTGTGAAGCGTGGCTGGAAAAGGAGTCGGATCATCAACGCTGGAGAGGGAAACTGGGAGAGGAAATGTTTGCTGTGTTGAAAGTGTGTGTGTGGGCGACGCATGAGCGTTTTAAGTGGAGCTTTATTCGCGGCTCAGTTGCCCTCCAGCTTGCCCAGCCGAACGTCGTAGGAGACCATGTGGAAGTTGTCCCAGGCGTAGAGCTTCTTGTGGGCGGGGTTGTAGTCTATCATGCTGTTGTAGCGGTAGCGGTTGCGGAAGGGCAGAGCTATGGCCTTGCTCTGGCCGGTGGCGGTGTCATACATGTAGTTGACGGTGGTGTTGGGGGAGGTGTAGCTGGCCACCGTGTAGAGGCGGCCGCAGATCATAAAGGCGTTGGCCACCGTGTTCTTGCGGATCTTGGTCTCCCAGCTCCTCTTCACCTCCAGGCTGTTGGGGTCCAGCTGGGACACCATGATGGCGCCCTTGGCCTTGTTGGTGCTGTAGATGGCCCACAGGCCTTGCTCGTCCACACCCAGGTCGATGTCGGTGTACCCTCCCCAGGAGTAGGGGAACTGGCCGTGGAACCCGGCGTGCGGCAGGTCCCGGCGGGCGGCGATGCTCTCGGTGGCCAGGTCGTAGCGCAGCAGGGTGCGGCTGCGGCGGCGCTGGTAGTAGAGGGAGCCGCGGTACATGGTGGCCCCTGTGCTCTCTACGGGCTCCGGCAGGAGCAGCACTTTGGTGGGGAAGCCCCGGACCAGCTGGTCCATGTCCTCGTAGCCGAAGAGCTGCCGCACCTCCGAGCCCACGGTGTCGATGCGCCACAGCATCTTGGGTCCGTAAGGGGTCACGGCCTCGGGGTCCTGCATCCACACCCCGTACTTCCCAGCGATGCTGTCCGCCATGCGGTGGGACTCGGGCTCCCGCACTGACACCAGCTCCCCGCAGCCTGGAGACAGCATGGTGAGAGCAGCATGTCAGGGGGGGAGGGGGGCGGTGGCCATCGGGACAGAGGACAGCAAGGAAGGACAGAGTGAAATGTGTTGGAGACAGAAAAGGGGAGTGGCAAATGGTGGGGATTGATAAAGCTGGCTTGAGAGGGGTATGGTTTTTCTAGAACCTTTTAGAACTACCCCTTTCAAACCAGACGCCAGCGATGACAAATTTTCAGACAGCCTGAAGACCAATTTTCATCCATCACTGGTCTCTGCTGGCAACAGATCAGGGACATTTCCAAAAATAAATTGAGGGAGGGAGGGAGGGTGAGAGAAGAGGGAATAACCCTGGCAATTTGGAGGATAGGTTTCAGGACTAGTTGCTTATGAGCAGGGTCTCACAGCCTTGTTCTTTTGGTTTTGTTCCATGGTATTGGGTCACACATGTCACCTTTGGTACCTCCAACTACAGAAATACTGTCACTGTGAATCAGTATTAAAAATACAGGACTGAGGAATTGATACTACTGCAGAAAAAGCAGCAATGTGTTCGCGCTGGATGTATGGGAATCATTCACTAGGGGGCAGTGTGGGACTGCAGTATTTGTACCTGTGCTGTTCTGACTGGGTGCCGGTACCTCTGTTACTTCTGCCTTTACCTCTTGATACCCAGCGCCACCCAACTGCCAGGCAGGGTCTGGAACAATGAAAGAGAAGTCAGGCACATTCCAGGGACATGGAAAAAATACAGAGACATAGACACAAATGCATTTAGAGGCTCTGATTATCTCCTTAGCTCCAGCAGTCTTCAGTGGTTGAAGCAGGTGGCTGGCAACAGAAACTGTAACAGGGACTGAGGGGGGGACACCTGACATTGCGGATAAAGGACTGCGGAGTCCTTTATAGCACGGCGGGCAGTCTGCTGGTGGGTGCCCTACCTCTCGCCCCGCCTGTCTCACTCTGTCCCGTGGTCCCGGACACCAGGTGGGAGAGGATGTTTGACCCTGCAGGCACACAGACAGCTGCATCACCACAGACAGAGACAGACACAGACGCGAACAGGGACAGACAAAACGCGGCCTGTGCCGTGGACAGTGACACAGCAGCGCAGCTCATGCAGGTAAGACGTGCACAGGGGTCTTGGCCTAACGGTGAGCACAGATCGTCCGCAGATAGCAGGACTCCTCGGCAGCACCAGGCAGGTCACAAAAGGATGGCTGTGTTAATAATCAGGAAGGTAAACAGACAATGCTGATGAGCTGCTCTAACCCCCCCCCCCCCCCCCCCAGCTGAGGCTAAGGCGTGCTTGGCAGCCCTACTGACAGGCAAGAATGTGACAGCAGGAAATGAACACCGATGAGTGAATTCCCAGCTGCCATGGAGCCTGAAGGACTATGACCCCCCCACCCCCCCCCCCCCCCTCCAACAGCGCGCTCCTGGGATCCTCTGACGCACTGACCAGTCCAGCGCCCCCCTGACGCAGACTGGAAAACAGACCCAGTTCAACTTGGGCAACCCCCCAGCCCTGTCCACCTCTGAGCTGGTCCCAGGACGTCTCAATTGCATCCGTGCGCAATTTATGACAAAAACATTTCAGCGCCTCCAACGGACCAAAACCTGATTGCAATAATGTGACTGCAATGGATGATAATGTGCTGAAGTGTTTACGGGATATAATTAGGGCCAGTCATTGGCTTGCCCCGATTACCCCCCCCCCCCCCCCCCAATGTCTGTGAGCTAATGTTGATCCGATCCTGTGATAGCAGTAACTGGAGACATCAGTGTAATGGATGGCGTTTCTTATGTGTGGAGCCTGGCCAATTCCCCCCTGGACTCTTTCACAAACACACACTCTGGAAAAAGGGCTGTTCTATTCATCACTGAAGGTAAACAAACCCACATTGTTTCTGAACTCATACACAGGGGCGGGGCTCTGGAGAATCTCGGGGGCAAATCAGGCAAGTTACCAAGAACCTCCCTTGGTTTTGGAGCGACTTGGATTCAGCACCGATTCTGTTTATATGGGGAATTTTTGGCTGCCGTCTTGCCTGATTATTTGCCATGGAATCAGCAAATGATCCACGGCTGTAGAGGGATGACTGATGATGTCTCTTGGGTTGATGAAAGTGGGTACAAAGGTGACTGCTGTAGTGTAGGGTGGCAATGGAGTGTACCCTTGTGTGCAGGTCTGGATTAGGATATCCGCAGGAGCAGGTATGTGACCTGGGACCGCTGGCCATTATGTAATACCCACCCCTTCTGAACGGCCTGTGCCAGTGTGCATTCACTTACAAGGAGCCGTAAAGCATTGTTATGTCAGCATTTTGTGTGTGTTTGCTTTCTTTGTTTTAATGGTGCGGCCTGCCGTCCGTAATGTTGATTTTACCCCCAGCTTGAGTGAGTTCCTCTATGGTTCATTGCCACTTTCCACAAAACCATTCATAGAATGTTCTCCCTCCCCTTTCAGCCCTTATTTTTCGTTTGTTTTATTTATCTCGGTGTGATCGTTTCCCCACATGGCATTGCCTAAACGTGCTTTTTTGTCATGCAGGTGTCAACATAAGGATGAAAACAGATGGTTCAGATGCATAGCAAAAAATAGAACTTCCCCCCAGTGGACGAGGCCATCAATATTTTACAGGTATGACTGAAAAAAATGCCAGTAGAAGAAAGAATGTGGGGGGGGCTTATGTAAACACAGGGGACTTGGAGTAATCAGAGGACCCCCCCCCCTCCCCACACACACACGCGCACATCCTTGTGCAGAATTCACATTCAAATTCCCCGCTATACTGTTGAGTACCATCAAAGACAGTGGACCCCAAGGAAGGGCTTCACACATTTGCATCATGTCTCCCTTGCATGTGCCACTCTGTGCCCATTACAGCCCCATTACTCAGAGTGTAGTCATAAATACCAACCCCCCTATGGCTGTGCCATAAAAACCAGGCAGGAAGCTGAGAGAGCCCATCTGTAACTGAAACCCATCCAGTCCTACACACCAGCTCCCAGCAAAGCCACTGGTTGAACACAACTTTGGGCTGAAAGTGGCAACGGTTTGAACTCTTGAGGTTTGGCATTACATACAATTTGGGGGCCAAGCCAGGAATCATTGAGGATTTCATTCTCTGTTTAGTCACGTAAGTCATAAAGTGCCCCAACAAGTTGTTGAAACAATCATGGTGGGAGTCTATATCATTCCTTCATTTTAAGGACAGTGAAATGGCTTCAAGGTCAGTTAGTTTAAGTGTCTAAGTGTATCAACAGAGAAACAAAATCATCATCTATAACTGAATTTTACTAAGCACTGACTAATTGCTCGATTTGTCTGGTGCAAACCAGAGACTTGTGGTATTACGTTTCTCTTGATCAGAAATCAGTGGACATTTCTTAGATTTGTAACTAGATTTAGCACCAAACCACAATCGTTTTGAATGTCAGTGAGTGAGTCTTTGCAGTGTGTTCTCTGTCCCCACTGCTGTGCCCACGCCCCATTCCTGGCACTGTGCCCATGGCAGTACTCACCGCTGGCTGGTCTCTGGTCCTGCAGCGGGGCGCTGGGAGGCGGGGGCTGCTGGCAGGGTCTCGCCCGAAGCCTCTCCGTCTCCTGACGCAGCTCCTCCAGCCTCCTCTGCAGGTCCTGCACCTGCCTGTCCAGCCGCTCTTTGTCTCTCTGCAGCTGGGTCTTCTCCTCCATCACCTGAACGTAGGCTTCCTGCAGCCCTGTGTCTGGCCCTGCGCCTGCCACCGCCCCCGCCTCCCCTCCCACCAGGCGGTTCACCAGCGCCTCCAGCAGGGTCAGGCGTGACTTCAGCGCCTCCACCTCCGGCCCTCCGCCTACCGTGGGGCAGCTGGCTTCAGTGGGGCTGGCCACGGTGAAGGTGTACTGGCAGCGGCTGTTTCGGTCATTGGTCCTGTGGAAAGCAGCTCTCTCCTGCCCTTGACTCCCCAGCAGCAGACAGGACAGACACAGAGCTACCTGGAGCCACATCCTGGGGGGGGTTATGTTGCACTTACGCTGTTAAAGGGTTTCTCTGCCTGCACAGAGCTTCCTCCAATACCTGTGTCTCTCTCTTACTTGCTGGATCGCACTATGTTTGCGAGTTTGTCCCTCTCTCTCCTTCTTTCTCCCTGGGTGCTGTGGTAACTTGAGCTGGAATGTTGAACTCTTGAGCTTTTTGCCCCTGACCTGCTGCTCCACGCTATCCCCTGCGGTTTCTCTCTCCCTCTTTCTTTTTCCTCTCTCTTTATCTCTTTTTTTCTGTCTTTCTTTCCCTCAGGTTATTTAACCTTATTTAGGTTCTTTAACTGTTCTCTCTCCTGTTGAGCAGTTTCTTGTCTGGTCTATGTGGTTCTTGCTTTCTCTGTCTGTGCTCCCAGGTCAGTCTCCTCAGGTTCGCAGTCAGACTCTGAGCTGTAGCGGAGTGCAAAGGGGATATTTATACGATCCGGGAGGGCGGGAGAGAGGGAGGGAATGAAGAAAGGGCAAGGGAGGGAGTGGTGGGATGCTGTGTGTTTTTGGGATTGTCCCGACAACAAGAACATTCCAGCACAATGTTTCAGCTCTTTGAAAATGTGTTTATGTCGGTGTAGTGTATTACGCTTTAGCCATGACTGCATGTGTACACACAGTATGTGCATGCATGCTAGTATGTGTGAGGGTACATAAGGATTCTGTTCATCAGAATTTGTTTGTATGTTTTGCACAGCTGTCCTTTAAACAGCTGCATGAGAGACGGTCCAGTGGACCAACAAATAGGTGTGCCAGTTGAACACATACCAATATTGTCACCTAGAAGCAAAAACAGAATTCAAACAAAACTTTCAATTTCAATTCCATTCATACAGCACTTCTTGCACTGATAACTTCTCTGGTCACATCTGTAACATAATTCTACACAGTTTTTTTTTTCTCTCGGTGGCACAGAGCTTAGACAGAGTCTTTTCACTGAAACTTTGTTGAGAGTCTGAGCTGCAGAGGTAACCGAGAAGAGTCTGCCTCATTGGTTGCGCTGCAGTTTTCAGATAGCTCCGCGTGTTTCTAATTCTAGTCCTCCACCTTTCCAGCAGGTCCGCAGCACGGCTATCGGTTGCTGTGTTTGGATGAGCGCAGGGGGACCTCTCTGCGGAATATCCCCAGAGAGGGGAGGGGTGAGCGGTCCTGGGGGATTGGGTTTCCCCCGTGGAGACGGAGTGCCCAGGGTGGCAGGGTGTTCCATTACAAGCACGGAGGGGGCCATCTCAGTGAAAAAAAAAAATGATGTAAGACGGGGCTTTAAGAAGCTCGCTGCCGATCAACAATCTATCTACTTGTCGGTGTTAAAGCCTCTCTTTCTCTTTTAAGCCAGGTGTGGAAGGAAATGACCATGAGGGTATCAGTGCACAAACACTGGAAGCAGACCAGGTGCTTTTCTATTTAGTTGCTGTATTTCTCCATTGCCTTTAATATAACATCAGTCACAAGCCTACAGTCACACCTGCTGCAAGAAGCTTTTAATTCCAGCTCGTCCCTCCTGCCCACACACTTACTGCCTGACAGACTAGACTCCAGCCAGAGGGGCTGTGTGTGAAAATCTGGAAATGCTTTAAGGTCTTTCACATAGACATACATAATGCATTATAAAGTTCCAGACCATTCGTTAACATTCATAACAACTCAGAAGTGGTCAAAGTTAATCATAACCACTGTCTAATAAGCTGTCCTTGGAGCTTGACACATTCTTTAGATGCACTGTAGGTCCTATTGTCTTTGATATTAGCGGAGATATATGGTTGTGACTGTTTATGAATGGCTATGAATACTGTCGAGTATTCTAACAAATGAAAATGAAGGGCCACACCGAGGACCTTCCATTTTCATGTTGCTGATGTTGCATAACGCGTGCCCAGTCACTTCAAAAGAACTAGAATGATGAATGGCTCATTACTGCCCCCCTGTGCTGAACGTAATGATTTTGTTACCCAGAATGAGATAAGAACAATATTCCTGTTCAATATACATATTACATAATATACATAATGATAATATACATATTCATGCCCTCTGCACCCCTCGCCCCCTGCTCTTTGACGTGGCTCCGGTGCGTCCTGAGATGTGAGTCAGGGCCCTTTGCCGTCAGCGTGTCCCTTTATAAACAACTGGCTTTCCTGTCACCATGTCTGACACAGACCCGGAGACCTGAGTCACATCGTTCCCGCATGCAACAAGCGTTCGAGACACAGCCTCGGGGGAACGGGCCCAGACACGGGAGCGGTGCTTTGAGCCGAGGGATTACCGCGGTCTCTCAAGACCCGGTGCCTTGAGGTGAGGGAAGCGGGCCTAACGTCTGAGCTGTCAGGACGAGTTCCAGGCTCCCGTTTTGATACCGGAGTCCTGCAGCTCTGTGTGTGCCCCTGTTAGGGCCATGCTGGGGCTGGGAATGTTCTCTCTAATCCAGCTCCTTCTCCTGTCTCGGAGCTCCAAAGGGAGCGCGGGTCAAAAGGTTGCTTTAGGGTGTTTATCAGAAGTGTAGCATAGTGGTAAGAAGCAGGACTTGTGACGAGAAGATTGCTGATTCAATTCCCCACTGGGGCACTACTGTTGTACCCTTGGGCAAGGTACTTAACACACGATTCCCTCAGTAAATATGCAGCTGTATAAATTGGTAACATGTAAAAAACTGTAACCTACGTAAATCGCTCTGGATAAGAGCATCTGCTAAATGCCAGTAATGTAATGTAATGTTTACCTGAGCAGGAACAAACATGAATCTTGTATCCCAGATGCAGGTGAGCTATGATATAAGGTATTTCTATGCTCTTTGTTTGAATGTTTGTTTTTTATACCTTGTGATTTATATGGGGATTAGAATATAAACTTCGTCTCTCTTCTCACATGTTCACACATGCCCCTTGCCACTTCCATTCTAGCCTGCCGGCTCTGTGTGGCCAGTTTTTTACCATCAGAGCTGGCAGGCTTTATCCACGGGTATTGTTTTCTCACCAAGTCTGGAGGTGTGACTGTACCCATTTAGAGGGCAGGTGAATGGAGAATGTGTTTGACTGGGGGCTGGAATGTAGGACTAGGTGCAGCCACATGGCCTAGACATGTCCCTGAGGGAGAGAGAGGTGTTCTGAGTCAAAAACAGGCCCTTTTTCACCTCTTAGGAATTAGGTAATGGTTTTTGCACGTTCCTACTGTGATGAAGAGAAAGAAGCATGTTGATTCTGATTTATTCTGTTTCTCTTCGTTAGCTGTCCATCCATCCTCTCCCACTCTCTCACAGTTTTGATGTGAGACCACATTTCTTCTGCGTCTTGCAGCTGTAAATGGCATTTTGGCACAACCACTCCCATTCACTAGAATTTTTACTTCTACTTTGCTGGGAATCCGTGGTCACCCTTCCAGCACTTATTAGGAAGGTATTACAAAACAGGTTTTCCCGCCAGCGTGCGAGCACACCCCTCAGCAGGACATAATCCTGCACCTTTACCAGAACCGCTGTCCTGGCTCATTCTGCATGTCAGGAATCCCGCCATTTTCAACGTCAGGCCTAATTCACTCTGAGCTCCCTGACAAAAACTACGAATAGAAAGCAGATGGGAGGATATCAGCTGTAAATAAGAGCCATCTCATGACCAGCTGACCTACGCGATCTGAAGAAATCAAGGTGTATAACCACTGTGCACCACAGATAGTGTATAACAAATGTCAAAGATGGTGAGATTGCTGGTTTGTCCCAGCAGTAACACTGGGATAAGATCTTTTCAACTAACCAGTCAGGGAAAAAAAAAAAAACAAGATAACATACAGAATTGTCTAAGGCAATCTCTAGAAGAGTCACAAGCTGAAACGGCTGTGTTTCTCTGAGGATGGCTTTTGATGTCTGTGTGTTTGACCCAGACCTACAGCACTAGAACATTGACCATAATGAACTGTCCAGGCTTATGGAGTAAAGAAGCTCTGATACATCCACTCCATTAGACCACCTGTATGCACTAAAACACTGACAGGTTCAGTGGTTATGTGAATCTAGCCCTTAAAGATTGAACATGCTTAGTGGGACCAATCTGTTTTTCCTTTTTACTCCCCCCAATCCAATAGCATTAATACACTCTCATATAGGAGTTACATACAACATAGAGGCTGTGGCTGCTTGGCACTGGGAGAAGGAAAGACCAAGGGGGAAGAGGAACCATAGTCTTCTTGGAGAAGGGTTTTAACGGTGACACCGAAAACGGGAAAATAGTAAAGCACTTAAAAACAAAGCTCACCAAGAAAAAAAAATGGCAGTTGCGAATCGTTAAAACAATAATGAAACACCAAAAAAATGGCAGTTCTTAATGCATCAAGTGCCAGAAGGAAACAAGGCACCGCTGTTAAGAACAGCATGTCCCTGGGCTGGCCAGGCAGTGTGGCTGACGGCATTTCCCCCTGCACAATGCAGTAACTGTCCCCTTCCCTCTTGTACCTTCACCACCAAAGAAAACAAGCACCAGCCACATCCGATTAAAATCACTTTATTCCAAAGAAACATAAAATAGTTCATCTGAGAAAAGAAATCGTTGAATAAATGTTTCTGTAATGAATATTTACATATAAATTAAAAATTAAGAAAAAAAAACCACAGATGTTAATCCTAATTACAGATATGTCCAGCATTGCTATGTGTTTCACAATACGTGCCACCCAACCATCCAGCCAAAACCACTGCTGTCAGTAAAACTAACAGCCAATCAGCGATCGATGCTGTGACCCAATACACAAGCAGCACGGACGTAAAATTCACTGAGCCCCCTCCCCCTTTGGACATCAAAAACACATATAACATACATCAGAATCAAAAGTTACCATTAATAGCCAAAACAGTCTGCCAAGAAAAAAAAAGTCTCCCTTCCCTTCTGAACAGTAAGAGCAGCAACCATCAGAATCACTTCTTTCCTAGTAAACCTTAATATAAACTCATCTAAATGTTTTAAATAAGCAGAAAATGAGCACACTGTCTATAAATCCATAGAGCCATCCTAATAACTTCATACAGTTCCTGAATGATCACTCCTTGAGAGTCCCTTTACCTACTGGTCTCTGTGTGCCAGACATTACATTTAACAACTTGCAAGCAAATCAGTACAAGTAACTGCTAAGACTACCAGGGAGAGGGCAGGGGGTTTATTCCAATAATCTACTTCTGTGAGGTCTAATACACTAAATACTGGATGGATTCTTATTTAAAAAAAGGTAAGGAGGGGGTGGACTTGATTCATACACTGTTTGTAAGCACTGACCCTTATGAACTGAGTTTTCCATGTGATTGTTGCCTCGTTTGCGGGCTGTACACAGCAGACAGATGGCATTACAGAGGGTAGATTGTGCCCTGACTGCTCCACTGCAGGAGAGCGGATCTTAAAGGTTTGTTACTGTATGATGTACTGTCGCGCTTCTTCGCGAAGCAGCTACACAAGAGGCTGTGTGCATGACAGAGCTCACCTCCACTCGCTTTGTTCGAGCCGTTTTTCCCCCTCGGTGAGGGCTAGTAATGAAAGAGTTGACAAAAAAACCTCACTCTCCCGGACGAGCTCTGTGACAACCTGCCCTAACTGAGATAGGCTGGCACAGCGCTCTACGTCAATCCGCTGCAGCAGGGTAGAGCGCCCCTTCTGGCGCGGGAGACTGTGTGCAGGAGGGAAGGAGGATGGGACATGCGGCGAGATGGAGGTGTCGGGTCTCCCTCGTGCCCCAGCCCCACTAGCCAGACGCTAGTGGTACTGCAGGATTATAGGAACTGAAGGGGAGAGAAAGAGATCAGAGACAGGTAGATCAGCTCAGTTTCACTGTTACATTAAATTATTGGCATTTTCCAGACGCTCTTATCCAGAGCGACTTACACAGGTTACATTTTTACGTTACCCATTTATACAGCTGGATATTTACTGAGGCAATTGTGGGTTAACTACCTTGCTCAAGGGTACAACAGCAGGGCCCCAGTGGGGAATCGAACCAGCGACCTTTCGGTTACGAGTCCTGCTCGCTACCACTATGCTACACTGCTGCCCTGTCAACCATGAGCTCCGCCCTGCGCCCCCCTCCCTCCTGCCCACTCACTGGGTAGATGCTGTGCTGAGGAACGCAGAGTGCTATCAGGTGTGGGCAATGAAGCTTTGTGGCCACTAAGTAAACCTGGCTGTGTGACACTCACCGATAATGATGAGCAGCAGAATGACCACTACCAGTGCGATTATTGCTTTCATCTGTGGGAAAAGGGAAACAAAAGGGCCATTCATGACGCAGTACAATACTGTCAGCTTACACGTTTCCCAGATAACCATGAAAACACATGCCAGGTGTGTTCCAGTCCAGCCACAACAAACCAAAACACATGACAATGGCATACTGGGGCAATTAAACTGACAAACTGCGCAATCTGAGCTCTCCGAGCCCTGGAAGCAACGGGAGTCACATGGGGGAAGAGGAAGCCCACCTTCATGTCCCTCCACCACATCCTCCGGTGCAGATGTTTGGCTCGGCTGCTGAAGGCTGAGGCGTTGTCCGAAAGGCTCTCTGGACAGTGGCAAGGCAGGGACGCAAACAAACAGATGTTTTTAAAAAAAGAAAAAAAGAAAACATTTGGAATGAGTATGTCTGTTTTTTTAAACCCTGCAACTGTTACATAAGGCTTCAGAATTTGGTGAGGTCACTTTATGTTTCCGTTTCCTGGAGACCGTGTTGACGTTTAGACGGTGGAAGGAGGGTGTCAAAGGTCTCAAGTGTGTAACGTGTAGCTGCTGTGCCTCCAGGGGACGCCTTTTGTCTTTTTTGGAATTTATTCCGTCCCCTTGTTACTTAGCTGAATCGGCTCCAACTGTTTAACAACAGAGAAGGTCTAATTAGAGCAAATGTTCAGTTATGTGTTCCGTGAAGACCTTCAGAGCCAGCGGGAATGCTGACCAGAGGCTACCTGCATGTACACAAAGAGGGGACAGGAGGGCACGAGCAGGGAGCAGGTCACAAGAAGCAAGGAGCAGTGGCTCTGGGCAGAACCAGCCACCGACCCATAATTCTCCTGCACAACTGACCATACTCTACTCTGGCCAAGCAGGGGTCGACTGCCATACTAGAAAGGTTAAAACATCACTGCTCCTCTAGCCCGTCCCAGCGACTTGTGCAATCCTGAAAGCCCCCACAGATCATTACACATACGCTCCACTCTGTACCAACAGCTTGTCCTGTCCCACAGCAGAACAAAGGGACACACAGAGGCAACCCTGCTGGCTCAAGTCAAGCTTTCCAATGGCCGTGCAGCAATCTCTTCCAGATGTTGCTCATTGTGTTATTCTGTGGACGTGCTTTCTATTAGTTTGCTTGTGGACATGTGAAGCAGCTGTTATACAAGGTCTGTATTGGAAAAACAGCCACTCGTAATGAAAGTGCCAGGAATGCTGAGAAAGGGTTTCATATGGTCCTCTCTGGCCGACTGCAAAAAAAAAAGATCAGAGGAGCTGTGGCTCTTAGAGGTCAATAAAATACAGGACAGCCGCCTCTCAAGCAGGTTTCCGTACGCTGCTTATAATTTATAGAATCTGATGATCCAATAAACACCTTTTATTCAGATTTCTATAACATATTGCTCAAACAACAGCACCATTCAGCCCTTCCCATTAAGACACCCAATGAGGCAGACAGGTTACCAGGTGTGAAAGGAATAGAAGTGTCTGGAACAACTGGAAACCACTTTTCATGAACCTCCCGCTTTGCTGGCTTGTTATGCTTCCTGGTCTGATCTGAGACCGAGGTTGAGTTTCACCCTCACAGCCATGTCATATTCCCTGGCCCACTCCGCAGGATTCCAGGAAGAGGACCTGATCCCTTGTTGTGCATGGTTGAGGAGCTGATCAGAGTTCCAGGCACTGGCTGACTTACTGCAACACTCGTACCTCATCTGAGCTTCCTCACAACTCAGGAAGTGACATCGTCCACCTGCTCTGTCATGTAAGCCCACTCACCGCTGTTCAGCCTCACCTGACTTATCCTGGAGGTCGTCCAGTCGCTCGCCCCTCTCAATGACTTTGGAGATGTTCTCCTGCATGACATCGATGACCTCATCCACTTGGGTCTGCACTCTACAGGATGGAAGGGTGGTGGAATACAGAAACATTGACAGACTGAAGAACATTTATATTTATTCATTTGGCAGATGCTTTTATCCAAAACGACTCACAAGTGAGGCAGAGTACAACACAAGCAAAAAGCCATCTAAGTCAAAAATATGAGAAGCACTGCATGACCAAGTTCCAATAGTTGGCCAGACAAGGTACAAGCTAGCTGGTAGAGATACAAGTGCAGGAAACCATAGATTTGATTTTTATTTAAGGAAAACAAAGATTAAGACATATGGAGGGAGAACCATAAACACCTTACAGTCTATCCTGAGGTACCATACGGGACTAACATTTCTGTTCAAAAAGAATGTACAATAGTGAGTTCTACTGTGTTCCTTGGGTTTGTACATCTTTTGTATGGGGTGTTGTGATGGCTGGTCACTCACTCGGTTCTCTCTCTCTAACCCACTCACACAAACACACCCCTCCTTAATTTTCTAAGACCGTAGGAATAAAAGATAAATAATGAGTGCTACCAAGGCCAAGTCAGCCCTGTGGGAAGCCGCTGGATTTACCGTGCTGCCCTGAGTGCGAACCGCCAACAGGAACATTCTCACACCTGCGACCACGCCCGCTGCCCAGCGAGCCCAGGCAGGCACACCTCCACGCCTTTAATCTCTAATGCAGGAGGCACACACATAGCATTCCCCTCTGGCCCATTAACTGTACATAAAAACCCAGTCGGCCACGGGGAAGAGGGGTGCTGCTCGGTTGCGAGAGGTCTGGAAAACGACTCAGATTTTTCTCCTGCCAACACGCAGACCATTTCTACACAAACATGGTCACACGAAACCGCTGCAACACGCCCACAAAAACCTTCATCTTTGCCTTGTTTTTCCTCTGCACTTCTAGATTTGTTTGCTGGCCATTCTCATCAAACATGATTAAAAAAATACAGCATGTGAATCAACGGTGTTCATATTACATTTGAAATCATGTCATTCAAAGTGCTGGAAAAAAAGCAAAAAGCGCAATTTGGATTTGATATTTAGACGTTATGTGACGAGGGGGCGCAGAGCCCTTGCATTTTTCATAACTACACTTGGAAATAAACATGACAACAATGTTCTCCTCATTCTCTTTATTTTACATAGGCCTACACATACAGTACTGATTACACCACTTCTACCCTCGGTGTTTACCACTTTAAATTGCCCCTTATATCTTGTGTCTGCGAAGTATATTATTACACACATAATACAGACTCCTCTTCTGCTGTGCCTCATGTAGGAATATTGCATAATCCCAACAGCAAGGGTGATGTAGACATGAAGGAATGGCTACAAGAGTCAGGGAACTCTGGGCCTTGCCTACATGGGAGGCATCAGGGCATGTCATCCGGCAGGTCGTGAAGCAAGCCCGCTTGTTTTGCTAAGGGAAGGACATCCCTTTGAGGCCCTGTGTGTGCTTTAGGGCAGCAACGAGGTGTAATCTTCGAGGGCGAACACCATAGTCATACACACCACTGTTACGTCACTCCAGACATGCACACCTGTTTCCAGTGGAAGCTCTGCTAATCAGACCCTTGGCACCGAAGTGCAGACAGCTCAGTTTCATATCTGTACTCGTATCGTGGTTAAACACACACAAACACACGTGCCCGTACTTACTGTCTGATTTTGTCATGTTTGGGTCCAAATTTGGGTCCACTTGGTCCTCTCCTGAAAGAGAACACAGTGGCCGGATTCACATAAAATCCCAATCTCAGATGAGCACACATACACACAAATACAGCTACACCTTAGTTCATGAAACAGACACCTTCCATAAGATCACTACATTTTCACTTTCATTAACAGTGACATAAGTGATATTGCACATAAGGGTATCTCTTTTAGATGGCTGTTTGGGTGTCTTGGCTACTCAATCTTTGCCATTTGTGAAAAATGACATAAGAAAAAGTGAGATAGGGACCATTAATATAAGGTTTAATTAAAAAGCAAACCTCCAAAACATCTCACTGGTTGGTTTTCATAATGTAAGCAAGTATTTGTTGACTTTTAAAAATCATTTGTGCATTTTCTCAGTCCTGAATTGATTCCCATGATTTCTGGACTTTTTAAAGGTAAATCTAACTTATATATGATAATTTATCAATTACAGTTTTGTTATACAAGAAGCCTTATTCTCAGACCCTTTAGTAACTGAGGTACACCTGTGCTCAAGGAGCCACATATTATACGAAAGACACTTTGGATCATTCTTTGAGCCAAGACACCCACACTGGCAGGCCGTGAGAGCTGGTCACCCTAAAGTATGCACAGAACTTGAAATGAGGCCAATATTATGGATGCCATAGGTATGGATGCCAAGTTATTTATGATACCATCATATACTGGTAAAGACATATCTCTTTTCATTACTTATGTCGTATGATTTATTTTTTTTCTAACTATTCTGGACCCCCCCCCTTCCCCCCGACACACACTTACAGAAAAAAGTCTTCCTCTTCATCAGAGTCTTCCTCAAGCAAGTTCCTCTGTAAATCACATAAGTCTCTTGTTAAGAGGTAAGACACAACCTCCTTCCTCACTATAAATAAGAACGAAGTTCCACACCGGATTGAATGCTGTAGACGAGCAAGCTGCCATTTGACATGGCTGAAGTAGTGCTTTATTTCAGTGACGGTGGTCAGGTCAGCAGAGTCTCTGCAACCATTGTAAGCTGAAGACAGACTTCTTCAGACTGCACCTTGGCTCCCCATACCGAAGCACAACTCACATTCCCCTTATCTGTATTTACTGTAGGGCACACTGTATTGCTGTATTGTGCTGAACTATAGCACGTGTGTCTTTGTGAAGCATGTCTGTGGTACCACAGTGCTGTGTATGGTGCTCGTGCATGTTATCATGTGGTCAGCTGTGTATGTACAGTCTCTCATGCATCAGATGCAGTTTGTGCCCTCACTCTACAAGTTGCTCTGGATAAGAGCATCTGCCAAATGACAACCTGTAAATGTAGTGCTGTAGTGTGATAAGTATACTTTGTTTTAATTGGTTCAGCTGTGCCTTGAGGAGTCTGCCCTTGTGAAATGCTGTGGTCATCAAAGCTACCATGGCCTCTTCTGCCTGGGATTAAGCATTACAGAGAGTGGTTGTAGTCCTGCATCTGTGATGGACCTGCATTCTGTCCAGGAAGTTCATCTGTGCACCAAGGAGCTTAACCCCACAGGAATCAGGATAGACACTACAGACCTTATGGGCCGAATCACTACATGCTATTCCCACATTCATTCATAAAATGAATGAACTGTATAGATCACTATACTGTAGTATGGCACAATAGACAGAAAGCAATGGATTTTTAAAAAGTGATCTTCAGTGGCAGACATCTTTATATAGCTTTTTGTAAACCACTCAGCAGAGTAAAAATAAGTCCTGCCTGGGAGTTTGGTGCAGGGGTTTTCCTTACAAGCTGCCTCATAACTACGCAGCAGGTTCTGGGGCTTACTCGGAGTGCTTTACCTTTCGCTGCTCGGCAGGACCACCGCATGTAAAGGTGTCCCGTAAAGACTGGGGAATTCAAGCCATGTGAGCTTTACGAAGGATGTCTCAGGAGGGCCCCTCCATAAGAGCACGAACCCTGGAAATCTTGCTGCCCATGTTACATCACCTGAACGGTGATCAGAACCATCATTACACTTGGCTACTCCTGGTCGTTTCACTCACTTGTTGCGTGCAGAGCTCAAACTCCCCAAGCAATGTACTTAAAAGGACTTGTTCTGTTTTGCCTTTTTTTTTTTTCTCTCTCCCTCTCACAAACACATGTCATTGCACTGCTTTGGCCTGTTTTCCCCTCCATTGCCAGAGAACAGAGACCAGGAGAGAGCTGGATGCTATTATCAGAGGGGAGGGCAGTGTGAGGCTTATATAAGCGCCTCTGCCCCTTTTCCCTTTGATCACGGCTCAACAACACTGTGCTCCGGTAGGGCGGAGTGGTAGGGGAGGGAGCGACAGCCATTACTGTCAAAACAGAAGTGAGAAGAGGAACTAAAGGAGGGAGAGCTATTAATGTTACAGGCGCAATCTCCTCTACCCCCACACGATACACCCCCCCCCCCCTCCCAACTCACCTACCACAGGACAAGTTCACCTTACCTGCCACCCGTCTAATCTTTCACTCTACACTCAGTGTGACACAGCGTGATACCACGCGGCCCCGCTCACCCTCTCGCTGCGCACGGATCCCGTGACCTCGTCGTCGTTGAGGTGCCGTTTGAATTTTGGAGGCATGTCTTCTCCGGTCTGCTCCTCTCTCTCTGGCTCCCTCTACGGGTGGAAGGGAAACAAAACTACTTAAGCGAAAGTGTGCTTGTCAACAAAATGCATTAAGAAGTTACATAACTCCAAAATACACAAGAAACATGCACGGCAACTGACGAGCTTCAGCACCTGCTTCCTTGTATTTAAGGGTTTTAAAATCAAGTACAGATTGGTCTGCTTTTTCCCTCAGATCAGTATCCTTGTAGCTGGCATCAGACCTGCCATAGAAGGTGGGTCTTTTCCTGTCCTGAGCTGGTTATACCAAAGGCTTAAAAACAGCACCAACTGCCTATCTATTTGGCACTCAGCATTAAAAGTGACAGTCTGTGGATAATGATGCTGCAATACACTTGCATTCTGACTTTGGCATGCACCTGCATTTCTATCAGCCACTTCTCATGACAGAAATAATAATGCGCTCTGACTTTGAGCCACCTAGTTCAGACGCAGCTTCTGTTTTCATTTTTCTTTCTTATTACTACTAGCTTGGGCCATTAGGACACCCTAGTGTAATACAGTGGAGTTTTCACAGGACATTTGTGGCTCAAGCTAAAAGCAGGTGTGCATGCATGATTTATTCAGACAGGTACATGTTCACATCAGGCCCATGACACTGAAACAGGCCAGCCCTTTAGTGAAAATGTGCAAGACAGTGACATGCAGCCCACCCAAAACTCAGGTAAGCCATCGTCTACAAAAACTAATGCCTATCCCAATCATAACCGCACACACACACACCAAGAGATGACCAAAGGGCATTAATGCTGCAATATACAATGCAGCATTGAGTAAATCATGTTTTGTGAACATGCATAGATTTTTATGTATTAGTAATCTATTTCTGCCATGTTATTCAGTGGGACATTGTGATGTGATAGAAATTTAGGACTGATGTCAAGCGAGCCGCTGGCACTACAGAGAATGATTTTCTTTGTCCTGCAGGAGGGGTGGTGACACTTCCCACAGCTCTACTGGGACATTTCTGGAAGTCATCTACTCAGGTGCTGGAGCCCAACCCATCATGAAGCATGCGTGAGAACCAGGAAAGTAATGAAAAGACTGCAGCTGTTCTGGTGACTGAATGGAAAAAGAAAAAGGAAAGGTGGATACAAGATGGCATAAAAGTCACTTGCAAACCAGAAATACAACAGTAAGTAAAACTCATTAATAAACATCTAGTTAGGACTACAACTTGCACAGCCCTCTTTATTTTACAGGGTCTTTCTGCAGCTACCAAAAGCTCAGCAACAATGAACTTATCGACTAATCCCCACAATACTGTAACAACATTACAGCTGATGGTTCTACAAGTGCTGTCTTCCATGAAGCAACTGTCCTCCTTATTCACTGCACTGATCCAGTTTCACATTATATCTCATGAGGAGCAGGTCTTGATTTAACACTGCCATGGAAAACTGCTACAAGTAGAGAAAGGTTTACTCGAAGGGACTGTTTGCATCCGTAGTTCTACGGTCGGGAAAATCAGGTGCCAACGACAACTACAGGATGTGGCATATGCTGGCTGTCTCTGTCTCTCCATTCTCATGGAGTCCTTGTCTCAGTTCTTACTGCGGTCTCCTATCCCCATGCAGTATGCTAGCCTCCTCATGCCTCTGAACAGATGAGCAATGAGAATTCAGCCTGCCCATGAGCGCTGCTGCCAACCCCCCAGAAACTACATCTGAGTGACTGATACCATTTTATCCACTTTTCTGAAACTGTTGCTTTCTGCTTCTCCTCCTGGTGGCTTGGTCGGAAAAAGGCCTATTCCCAGCCAGGAGCAGCTCTGAATTTTCCAGTAAACAGGAGAAAGAGGTCTATCTGAGGCAATGACAGAGCAAAGAAGAGAGGCAGAAAGAGGGAAAGAGAGACAGACAGAGAGAGAGAGAGAGAGAGAGAGAGAGAGAGAGGAGTCTGACAGACTTGGGCTGCAACCATGCAAACACTGATATATTCATATCGACATTCGCATTATGTATGTATTTGTATTCAAATGTAAATTTACTTTACCATATTTAACCTTTACAACCGTAGAAATTGTGTGAGAAAGGTCCAAAGGTGAATTGGCATTTTAATTCTACTCACTTCTCAGTCATATTCATTAAAATAAAAATACCCTTTTACAGAACAGCAGGAGTGTGGGATTCTCTATTCTTGAATGTAAACTGCCCTATAAGCACCATTGTGCTGATAGGAACAAAGGCCCAGAGAGAGAAATTGCAAATTATGTTTAAACTGGCTCTGAAGTTGAAATTCTTCGCCATCTACACTCGGGCCTTGTAAAGGACATTTTAAAAGTGCCCCCATGAAACAGTTGGCCATGACATCACAATACAGAGCCTGTTTTAAGGGAATTTTGGTGATGAGAAAGATAACGATGTCGTGTTCATGCAGTAGAGGGAGAAAGAGCAAATGCCTGAGAGCACAGTAGAATGCCATGCAAATGAAGACTGACAGCCTAACGGACACTGCGGACTTGGACTCAGACTCCTATGGAGAGTCTGAGCAACCTGTCAGTACATCCCTGACTCAGATGAGGTTTCTTCTTGACCCCGCCATAGCAACTCTCTCTAATGAACTCTCTCAAATATACTCCCATCAGGCACTGGGGGAGCAAGTGTGCAGCCTGGGGACTCAGCCCTATCTTCCCCTGTCCTACTGCATCACATTACACCTGTCTGCCTGCAAGGTCTCAGCAGCCCTGCATGGTTTTGCTGCCATGCTCACCTGATCACAAGAAAAAGTGGCTTACTCATTAAGAACACCAGCAATAATTTAAGTGCTGGAAGTTCTTAAATTCATAATAATAAATTCCATTTATGGCATTTATGTACTGTTCACCCCAATGCCGGTTATAATTACTAATCTCAGCAGCACTTCCGTTTGACATCAATCCCCCAATAATACATGATCTCTCTTCTGCATGTTACAGCTTGATACTAACACCAAATAAAATAACACTTGCTAGTTTTTAATTGACAGAACAACGACGTATGGGGAAAATCACTGGGGAGAGGCCATGATCCAGTGGCTTCTAGCGCTGTGGTAGTTCTTCAACTCACTTTGGCTACCCATCCGCTCCAAGAAATAAAAGCTAAGAGTACGGTTGGGTCACTCGTCTAAAGTACACTACCGGCCCATCTAGGGTTGTGAGCACGGTGACACTGAAAGTGACATTCGTAGCCGCAGGACCCATACTGTTAAATAAAGCAGTATTTAAAAGCGCTTTCAAAAAACGTACAGCTGCAATTACATCACATTTCACAAATTAAGACGTGACGCTAAGTACTGATGAAAACAGAATCCTACCGTGACAGCAGGGATTCTAAGTCCTGGTCCTCCAAGCCCACCTGTCTGTCGTGACTCGTTCCTTATTCCAAAAGATCAACTGATCTAAAATTAAATGAACAGGTTTTTCCAGTGATGACCTTAGCTAGACCAAATGCAAACATATGAATTCCTGTTATAGCTCATTTATGCGATGGACTTAATTATATCAACCCTGACCGTCACAGTTAACGCTACTAGCCTTCATAAAAATGAATCCACTGTGCGCCAACGCAGCTAACAAGCTACCAAAGCATGTCTGGGCTGTGCGAAACCTATTCAAAATCATTTAAAACAATTCTAAGCGCTCTAACGTTAGCTATCTAACATTATTCTTTTTGGTTATTTGATGACATGTTGAAGGCTTATACTGCCAGACAGATACTGTTCGCAAATATAAGAATAGCTTGTTAGGCAGCTAGGTCGGAATTTCACGAAATACTCAGTGCTTGTATTGGCCAGCTACCTGTGCGATAGTCTATTTGTAGCTGATCTTTGGAACTAGCTAGACCGCGAGCAATCCACCGTTTCTTGGCGTTGAAATTGACAAGGACGGACAAATGAGCCTGTCTTAGCCCATTAAAACCCACAACGGGAAAACAATTAAATGATATAAATGCAATAATAACACAACAATATTATATTAACACCAGCAGTCAACATCAGCGCTATCAGACTGGGTTGCTAGCTGGCTAGCCAGTACGCTCACTAGCCAGACAGGCCGCGGATGATGGTCCTGAGTCATGTTTTGTTAGCTAGCCAGCTAGCTAGGTCTGACTACTTGCGTTATTTTAGCTGTTGATCTAACATTTAGCTCGCCAGATTGTTCTAGCTTTGTTCTAGTTAGCGAGCGTAGGAAGGTACCTATGTTAGGCAGGGTATTCTAGCTAATTAGCTGTAGTTACCGTTCTGCGGGGCTCATTCAACCCTGGGTACACACGGCTTTGATTGTTTTTCCGGAATTACTGAGACATTTCCACCATCAGCCGTGCTGCGGTATCTCCGTAGTCAACTCTTCTTCCCTTTCTGTACCCCCTCTGCTGACAAGGAAGCTAAATAGCTGTTTCCACTAAGTCAGCATTCGCAGTTGTTCAAAATACAAACAACCGAAACAGGTTAAAAAAATTAAACAAGTGCATTTTAATGATTAAAATCATGGGAGATTATTAGCACAATATGAAAATGTTGTCTGTTGATCACAAAACAAGCAAAGTTCAGCAAAACTGTCTTACATATACAGCATCTTATATAGGCTAGATATTAGGAAAGATAAATAGTTCACTCAGTTTATAACGAGACGTGTGAATTGGCGGAATTCCACAATAAAATATATAAATCTAATTGTTCTTTTCTTTTGATACCAATGCATGCCTCTTGTGTGACATTTCCGGTAATTCAATAATTTTCGAAAGATTAGTTTCAAGTGCACAAGATCATGTCAAGCCATTGTGCTCAAAAGCATTGTGACAAAGCATTGTGCTCCTCGCATATACTTCATAACACAGTGGTACAATAACTATTCAAATAAAATCAAAGCAGTCCATGTTGGTTACGTCACAGTAATCAACAGCATTGTCCTACAAGATGCTCAAATGTTCTAGACTTTTAATTTAAGGTAAAACTCGTTCTGTCAAGAGTTACATTCTCTTATAATGCATTTTCACATTGGGTTTCAAAAGGTGCATCAGATTCTTTCCAGGAAAATAAACCAACTGTCTTTGCAACCAATATGGAAAATTTGTTTAGATTAAAAATGGAGGTATCTCCAAGAATCACAAGTCTAATGGAGAGGTGAGCATTTACATTCAATATTTTTCAGCACATGAATAAAACTTTCTCCCGGTATGTTTTCAGAATAGGACAACTCCATATTGTATGAATCAGGGATCCATTGTCTTGTTTACACAACGGTGCTTGCAATCTTTTAAACCACAAACATATAATTTTTGAGGAGTATAATATGACAGCAGTCATTTCTGAAGCAAGCAACCATGAATTACTGGCTGAATACATAAAGCATGCTAGCTATGGCAGCTAGATTATGGTGTTAACTATAACTGACAACACACAAAGGACTGTGTGGGGTATTAAGCACTTTAGTCCTTACATCATGGGCCTGTTTAAGTAAATCAGGGCCGCTACTTCAGTCTGGCTTGAACAAACCCGACTCCCATCAGCACGCTAACTTAGGCTAACACCTGTTTAAGACTGCTAATATGATAAAGCCACCTCCTGTGTGCAGTGTAAAGCTGGCTGGAGTTTGCAAGCCCCATAAACAGCAATGTGGTACCTACATGAGATGTGCAGGATTTAATACTCTCTGTTTAATTCCTAGCCAGGGTGCTCTGTGAAAGCAACTGCTTTCATAAACATAACATATATAACATAACAAGATTTTTCATGGAGGAAATGGCTTCCATATCTAGTTATTTCATTGCAAAGTGTGCACTGTTATGCCAGGGGTGAATATAATATATCAATGTGGGAAAAATATATTATTTTGCAATCAACAAGAACTGAACCCAGCACACCATACAGGTGTTACCACTAGTCCTCTACTATCACTATGTTATATGTGTATTTTGTCCAACCATCCTGATTGCAGTCAGCAATCACAAAAACTAGACACTTAGTCATTTCTTCAGCAGACTTCCTCTAGTGTTTTGTCAAAGATTGTTTCTAGTGGCCTATCCTAATAAAGGTACTCTAGCTACAAAGCAATGGTATAGCAGGATAATATAGTTTCCCTGAATTGATTAGATAATTGGATTTTTATTCAGTCAAGCAAACAAATTGTGGAAATTGTCACAAAGTATTGAACATAGTGAATTTTCTAGACAGAATAATAAAAAAAAAAAATACAGAAAACTCAGGCGTGATGGGAAAAATGGGAAAATTATTCCCTCACCTCAGGAAAAGGGGGATCCTCCATCCAACAGTAGCCAGGACAGAAACTTTTTTTATTTTTCCATGCAGCACTAGTCCTATGAAAATCAGCAAGGGGGCATTAGCTACCGAAGCACTTGTTGCTCAAATGGTAGGAGACACAGAGGGAGGGAGAGAGAGAGAGCATAAAAGAGAGGGGGGAGAGAGGGTAGTGTTCAGAATAGGATGTCCAGGCATTTTGGGTTCAGTATACAATGGGACACTGTGACACTATGTAGCCTCAGCATACAAGATAACCTATGGCAGCATACAAAAGGAGGTGAGCTGTTGAGGAGATGAGGTATTGATGTGGTGAATATGATAAAAGAAGCGCAAAGAAAAGTGAAAACAAATATATGAAGACATAAATGTAGTCAAAAATAAATACATGGCTATATGTAGATAAATGCATTGAAAATAAATGAAGGAATAAAAGGAAAGCACCTTTGTTAATTCATTACTTTGCTGACATGTATTAATTTCAAAGCTATTTATATGTTGATATATCTGAATCTTCCAAAAGGAAGAGCACAAGAGGAAAAAAATTAAAGCTATCACAATAGGCATCCTGTTATAGGCAACCTGAAAGCCCGGGAAGACTCATTGAATCAGCCTCAGTCATGTTTGTAATGGAGGAAAAATGATGCTATGCTATGATAGGAAAAATAGGAAATAAACATATTTTAAGTACATAAAATAAATCTTTATTATTATACACAAATGTACACATGGCACTGAACAGGTTACATGGTGCGCTGGTCACATCTGGTGCACATGAGAAGCTATAGGTGTTACGGGAAGTCCAGGTCCTATGTGTCAAATAGAATGTGTGCTACAAATAATTGCATTATTGCTTATGCTTCTCTGGCTGTGGTCATATTAAAAGTTGTGAAGATGAGAGGTTGTCCTTGTTAAATTAAAAGTAGCTTGGGAGGAAAAGTCTAATGAGCTGCTGTACCAACAGGATAGTTTTAAAATGAGTACTCACAGTAGTGTTACGACCTCCAGGGATGTTAATGAATTCAGTTGTTCAAGCTTTTATCCTCAAAGCAACTTTGTGGACCCCCTAAAGGGGAAGAGGCAAAGGCCTTCACCTTGGCCTACTGCTTCCTCAGGGTCACGTTCACTGATTTATGGTTGACCCTTCTTGAACCAGACTCTGAATGGTCAAACAATAAAAGCACATTCCAAGAAAGAGCATTATGTTTCACTTGGCCTTACATAAGTACAGCAATCAGGTCTACCGTTACTAACTTCAGGCACAGAGGGGACCAGGGACAAAGTACAAACCTGAAGCATATCAGCAAAAGTACATCAATAGATACTGGATGGTTTTGTGGTCTGTTTAAAGAATTGCATACGATCCTTGTGTGTGCATAAACACCATATAATTAAACTTTCTTTAAGATACAATCCAAAGTGCAGATGAAGCATGGTATGGCAAAGTCAATGATAACAATTGCTTGCAATGACTTGCAGGTTCCAGTACTGAAACGATCTGATTTTCTTTTCTCAAGGGAACTTTTTTGTCAGAGGTTCACATTATCCATAAATCTATTGAACATAAATGAGAAATAAAATGACCCAATGGTGGGACCGGAAAAGGATATGCGAAACAAAGGAATGCAGGGCATTTTGCAGATCCAGAGTGCTCAGCAGATTTTACAGCAGTCTGCTTTCAATCATTTGTCTCCAGGGTGTTTTGACAGCATCACTCAAGGGAAAATCATCTTTTTGTTCTTGGAAGAAGCTCAGTGAGAATGTGGAGCTTGCCTGACTCACCACTCTGATGACTGTCCAATTGCCTGCCTTGCCTGCCTGTCACATGTTTGTGTACTTTGCCAACATACAGTGCACACATGCAGATGCATACAAAACAGTGTAGAACCAAAGAGGAAAAATACCTTCACTTGACAGATGTTGTTTTCCATCTGTAAACATGAGGAAGACATGTTGGAAATAGCAGGGTTAACACACCAGAAAGAAACGATGTGTAAATTACAATGGCCATGTATTCAATTCTTTAATTTCATTAATGTAATTTAATTTTGTTAATTCTGTGTTATTTTTGAAAAGGGAAGGATATCTGGTGTCACTAACCAAGAAAGCGCAAACAATACCCTCATAACCTATGAAAAATCATCTGGTTACAATCCTAACTTTTGAAAACACGTGTAGGAGAATCTTTGTCGAGGCACCATTTGGCTTACACACACTTACAAGTCAAATACAGTAGATGTTTACTTTGTGGGATCTGCTACTATACATGCCTGTTAGACTCAGACTTTCAACTTGGAAGTTCACTATTTACCTGAAAGATGTCCTGTTATCTTTTGCTTTATTCAACTGGTCCCACAGAAGCAAGTCCAGTTACGTGCCCTGATGTGCCAGGCAACTGTGGGCCTTCTCTTTTTCCTCAGCATGCCACATAAGGGCTTATTTGAAGGTACCTTTCTGAGGGGGTGTTGGTGACATATGAGCTCAGGGGTAATGCACATAAGGTTAGAATAGATTAAACTCTAAGATAGGTATCTGCTCTGGGTGCTGTATCCTCGAGAAAGGCAGCTTGCTTAAATTGCAGCTCTGGAGCCGTTAATAAGTTCCAGAATCTTACTGTCTGTACACATAGATGGAAATCATTATATTGTCTAACTTTCAAGGAAAGCCAAATGAGGTGGATAGCAAACTGGAAAGTGAGCCCACACAACACCTCATATACAGTATCAGTGAACACAATAGCCAGTGATAAAGACATGGAACACTTAAATAACTTGTAGTCAAAATAGATCCCTCAGAAGTATCTAATAATTTAACTTAAAAATGAAGATCTAAAGGTGTAACATATATTTCCTTCAACAATTGTTGCAGAAGAGTGAGGAGCCGCTTTTGCTGGAGATTCAATTTTGAGTTTTGATGAACTGGGATGGCCTCATCACGATTGTAACATTTTTACATTTTGCTTGACAGACACTCCTATACAGAGGGATCTATATGGTTTACATGTTTTTGTATATGTTACCCATTTTTACAGCTGGATATTTACTGAGCCAATTCATGTTAAGTACCTTTCCCAAAGGTACCACAGCAGTGCCCCAGCTGGGAATTGAACCAGCAACCTTTTGAGTTACAAGCCCTGATCCTAGCCATTGCAGCACACCTGCTGTGGCTTTCTTGCTTAGATCTTTTATCATTATGTCACCATATGCAAATATGTACATCTGACATTAACACAGAAACGAGATTTGACATATCCATGAAGCCCATCATTGTGTTCCGATGTTTATAGAGCCATGAGCCAGAAGATGAATCTCTGAAAATGGCAGAAATAAACTCTGGGAGCTCTGATGAGCACAGCAGACTTCCTGAAACTTTCTGGGGTGTGGGGGTGACTGGGGGGGGGGGGGGGGGGGGCATGGGTGATCTGTCCAAGCACACAGCAGCAGCACAGCGAAGGTAATAAATGACTCTGGAGAATGGTGACAGTCTGAAGGAACTGTGCCGAAATCTGTGACTGATGCATCCCAGATGTCCTGACCAAGACTCCATGATCCCCAGTGTCTCTCCCTCTCAGGGAGGGAAACACGCTCTCTTATCTCAGCCGTGTGTATCTGAGCATTCACTCACACACACAAGCTCCCTTACCTCAGCCATCCATAAATATGCATTCAATCACACGCACATTCCCTTATTTCAGTCACGTGTATCTGAGCATTCACTCACACAGACACACAATCTCTTATCACAGCCATACATACACACACACACACACACTGTTATCCCATCTATGTGTATGCATCCAAACACTCACATACAAATCTCAGACATCTGTATCTGAGCGTTTACTTACATATATACACAGACATGCATACACTGCCCTTTCTCTGCCTTCTCTTGCACATTCACTCACAAATACTTGAAAACTCTCTAAGACTCACCTGTATCTTATGCATGTGAGCATCCACTCTCGCATGCACACATGCTGCCTTATCACGGCTATACGTCTGTATGCATTCACGTACATATGTATATGTGCACACTCGCACATGCATGCACCCTCACCTATACACACGCATACGCATATCCCTGCCACAGCTGCACTGTCACTCACACTCACGCAAATGTGCATGCATGCACACCCTTACACTTATCTCAGCCTCATGTATGTGGGAATTCAGTCACATGCACATACGCATGCACTCTTACCTCAGCCATCTGTATGTGTGTATTCCCTCACAGGCATGCACAGGCACCCACGCATGCATGCACACACGCACAGACACACTTGTCCTGGAGAATACACAAGCGCTCATAAATGTGTTTTTCATTATGGAGTCTCACCGGAGAGAATGCTGGTCACACTTTGGCTCTGCTTCCAAGCTCTCCCTCAACACTGGCATGACTGACCTGAACTTCAATCGACTGAAACTTGCGATGTCAAACCTGGGGACTCCAGAGAGGAGTCCTTTTCCAGGCAAAATAACTATTAAATTCTTTCTTCTTGGTCACCTGTGTACCTTGCAAAATGATTTAAAACACTTGGGAGCCAAACTTGGCGTTTTAATGGAGAAATAGATGTGTATTGGCCAGCTACAAGTCAGTGGAGTTGAGGAAAATTTACTGATCTCAAACTGAAGTTGGAACAGTTGGGATAGTAAAATATGATCAGTCTTGCTTATGGAGACATAAATCTTTCATGGGTCAATTTTAATCTTCCCAGTTTGACCAGAGGCATGTTGGTTGCATATGTATTTCACCTTTTTCAAAAAGGCTTTTTCAAAAAACACAAAACAATTACCCTGTGGTGGTTATGAATATGTTAATATTTTTTCTAGAGGCAGCAGTGTTGGCTGTGGTTTCATGCAGCTGACATAGCCATTACCTCTTCAGCTCTGTACCGTTTCTGAAGATCAAAACAGCCTCCTCCTTTTCGGTCACGCCATCTCTATTCCAATGAACTTAAAGAAATGCCTTAATATGGAGTGACTTACTATTGATTTTGACGAAAGAGGGGCTGTTGTGGTGTTACAATTCTCAGGTAATCCTATGAGGTTTGTGTTGTTTCACTTGCATGTTGTACTACACAGAATCCTTTTAGTTTACTATATCCAAACAGTAACTGGGCTTGTTGCTCCATATAGTCAGTTTTTGTCCTTTTGTATTTCTCTCCATCTTAGTGTTTTTCTTTCACATTGAATGTAATGGCTTGTGGGGTTTTTGACAGAACTGAACATTTGTTGTGATACTGGCAGTAAATCATAGCTCTGAATTTTTCTAATCATTTTAATAGAGCTGGCATTAGTAGGAGCTTATCTTTTTACACTTTTTCCCCTCCTTTGCCTTGACTTTGGATTGGCCAATTGTATACATCAGTCTCACCTCACCACAACATCATTTGTGACACTATCTGTACCATAATGAATGCAATCCTTCAACACTCTCCAACAGTTGCATCCAACTTTTTTTTCCCACAATATACACCAATTTGCACCACAGAAGGGTAAACCTCGAATGGAGGATAGGCATATTCCTTATATACTATATGGCCAAAAGTATGTGGACACCCCTCTTAATTATTGAGTTCAGGTGTTTCAGCCACACCTATTGTTAACAGGTGCATAAAATCAAGCACATAGCCATGCAATTTCCATAGACAAACCTTGGAAGTAGGATGGGTCGTACTGGAGAGCTCAGTGACTTTAAACGTGGCACTGTCATAGGATTCCATCTTTGCCACAAGTCAGTTCGCAAACTTCACTTACTTCAACTGTAAGTGCTGTTATTGTCAAGTGGAAGCGTCTAGGAGCAACAACAGCTCAGCCACGAAGTGGCAGACCACACAAACTTACAGAGCGGGGCTTCCGAGTGCTGAAGTGCATAGCACGTAAAAACCGCCTATCCTCTGTTGAATCACTCGCTACAGAGTTCCAAACTGTCTCTGGCTGCAACATCAGCACAAGAACTGTGCGTCAGGAGCTTCATGAAATGGGTTTCCATGGCTGAGCAGCTGCACACAAGCCCAACATTACTATGTGCAATGCCAAGTGACGGCTGGACTGCTGCAAAGCATGCCACCACTGGACTCTGGAGCAGTGGAAACGCGTTCTGTGGAGTGATTAATCTCACTTCACTATCTGGCAGTTTGATGGACGAATCTGGGCTTGGCGGATGCAAGGAGAGCGCTACCTACTGGAATGCACAGTGCGTACTGTAAAGTTTGGTGGAGGAGGGATAATGGTCTAGGGCTATTTTTCAGTCTGAATCAAGACATTGTGTTGGGACTGCAAAAAAAGCCAAATAATATGCTGGGACAAGTATTGAGTATAATTCAAAGGAGGTTATATGAATGTTATACAATGCCTATGTCAGACCATATTTAAAGTATTATATCCAGATATGGGTACCATGCTTTAGTGAGGATGTAGAAGTGTCTGAAAATGCAGAGAGGGGTAACATCACTAGCTCCAGGTATCATATAATAATTTATGACAAGAGACTTAAGACACTGAGCCTCTGATCTCAGAAAAATGAGATTCAAGAGGTATTTAAGCGACGTATTTCCATTTTTAAAGGGATCCATAAAGCGGACTATAGAAGCTATTTTAAGCTGGGCTCTGTCAGCAGAACAAAAAGGCATATCTGGAAAATGGTACAGTTAATAGTAAGGTAAATGTTATACTAGAGACTCTCAGTGTTCAGTACCAGGTTTGACAAAGTGGTAGATTCACTCTTGATTACATGCAAAATGATGAACCAACTTGGACGGAACAACCAGTTATTGTTATTAAACTCATGTACTAACTCAGCCTCCTCACAGTCCATGCACGTTCCTGTTTGGTGTAAATATTTACAAAACTTTAGGCCAAAACAGCTATTTATGGCTATAGAGAGGGGGTGATACAATGAAAGGCAAACAGCGGGGAACTTTCCAGGAAAAACAAATAGAAATAAACGACTTTCGGAAGACATCCTGCCCCTTCCTCTCCTTCAACTCCAGTGATGTGCACATCATAAAAGCCCCCCTGCCACTGCTTTGTCCGCAAACAACTGGAGACGCAGGTGTTTATGTAGACGGGCTGGATGAAGTTGTGTCACCGGCTCATTAAAGCCCTGTTGCAGATTACGACCTGTTTAACTAGATTCCACAGATTTTATTACCACCTTACTGTGAGCAAGTGAGGAGCAACTCTTTCCTATGGGGTGATTTTTATATAGCCTACCTTGCTGTGAGCAGATTCTCTTCAGGAACCTGTCAGTGCAAATTCGCATACAGCTATAGACGTGACTATTCACCACCCTTCATCAGAAATAATTATTAGGACTGTTCTCTGTTCTGTGCTTCTCAGCTGTTGAGGCAGAACAGAAGAGTAGAAGTCATTTGTTCTTAAACAAAATATTTCTTTGGAAACCATACACCGACATAGTGACAGCAAAGTCATACCGCAGCAGGTGTACAGATGGCACCTGTTTATTGGTTTCCCCTCCTTCCTTCCTTCCATTTGCAGACCAGTTCAGGCTCTACCTCAGTGATCTGCAGGCCCCTTCATTTTTTAGTGCCCACTGAGCATAGCCAGGACGACGTCAAATTTTACAACTTATAACACAAACAAGCCATTAACGTGTCCTGGACGAATGAAAAAGCAGAGGAGACAAATGTTTCCAGAGTAGTAAAAGGAGAGGAATGTTGTTGTGTTTAATCGGGGAGATGATGGTGGGGGGGGGGGGGTTTGCAGAAAGGAAAGATCGCTGCCTCTGTCTGCAGAAGCTCTTTATGAGCCCTCCCTCGTTATCCCGTCAGGGGGCGGGACGGGGCAATCTGAGATGGTTTTGATGTGGCTTTAACGGGACAGTCATCTGGGCCTTGTAAATGCCTGGAATATCTCCGAGGTCGTGGCTGATGCCTAATCGGATGCTGGTCGTTGTTTTAACTCAAACCTGAACGAGGCCGGAGGGGCGCTTGGATGTCTGCGTGAGGATGTGTCACGTTCACGCTGTCCTCCTTGATTGCAGTAGCGTTTAGTGGTGCAGCCCCTCAAAGGGCTTTATTAGGAAGTGTAGCAAAGGGCAAGAGCAGTCACCCACTTCTGACACCATTTGTAGCGAAGGGCAAGAGCAGTCTCCCCACCCGGCCTCAAACCCAGGTCTACGGGGTACCAAACATGCGACTTTGACCGTGACGCCAAAGAGCCAGGCTCGTTGGTATGGCAGTCAGAGCGCATACTCAACTGTAGTGACGGCACTCCATCACAGGAAGGTAAGTGAAGATTTTAGGAAATTCAAACCCCAACTTCATCCCCAGCCCCTTCGGTAATGTGGGGTCAGTGTCACCATGTCTACCCAGCAGTCCAGCTATAACTTTACCCCACTGTTGAGTCAAACCTGGAATGTTCCACAAATCAATTTTAATCCACGTATGAAATATGTAGGAACAGAACTTAAGTAAGTTCACAGAGTTGGGGCAATTTCTGTGTTCTTCATTACTGTATGGGTTCTGTGTGACTTTCTGCCACATGAAGTCCCTCCGACCTCCGCTGCACTGCTGTCCACAATAAATCACTTCAGCAATAAATGCATTTTGAAACACCCTGAAAAGAATTGACCTCATCCACATTCTTGTTTGATGGGAGCAGCCTCCCTTCTCTGCCAGCCAGTCAGAGGTAATGTGGCTTCCAGAAGCTTCTGGGCTGGGATGGGGTGGTCATTATGGACCTGAGGTAGCTGCAGTGAGTCAGGACTGCTATGCACGCTGATGCAACAATAAGTAGAAATCTGGGGTGTTTTAGGATTGTGTTAGCTTGATTGAAATAACTTACCTTACTTGCATCTTTACACTATTATGGGCGGCAGTGTAGCATAGTAGTTAAGGCGCAGGACTCATAACTGAAAGGTTGCTGGTTCAATCCCCACTGGGACACTGCTGCTGTATCCTTGGGCAAGGTACTTAACCCACAGTTGTAAATATCCAGCTGTATAAATGGATAACATTGTAAAGAACTGTAACCTATGTAAGTTGCTTTGGACAAAAGCGTCTGCCAAATGTATATATATATTTTAAATGCTTTACTATTCAAAGACATGTGTTTCTGTTCCTGCCTACAGCCACATTTTCTGCAAATGGAAGATGCAAAGGAGGAGATAATGGGAGGAATGAAATTAAAATGTCAACATGCAGAAAACAGACACTGCATTCCATTTGTAAGGTGAAACACAGACAGGAAGCAACATATGGTACAATAATAGTATGTTTGTTGCAGCATTTGCAACATTCATGTGTTTGACATATGATGCAAACCTGCAGTTGTCTTGGTGACCAAGCTGAAATCAGGTTTGAAATTAAATGTTGCATTACGAAAGAAAGATGCAACATGAAACATGTAAAATAACCAGATGACATTACCAAACTACAGGAAGCAAACTGTACAGCCAGATACAGTCACGTTTCAGTAGGGCTGAAGTGGGAAACAGAAAAAATGTTTTCTTAACACAATTTGTAATGTGTCTCATTTTGACAGGAAACATACCACATTCAAAGATACACATTAATCTTCTGTGGACACAGAACATTCTTTCATAAAGTCTAACTGGTTTTAAAAAGTCATATTTTTAACCCTAGTACAGAAGTGATTCACGTTAGAGTGGCAATGGATGGAGTGTCCGATGGCCGGATAGCCTTGAAAACATGACACGAGGGCTTGCTTTCCAGAGAAAGCCATTAAACCGTCTGATGTGTTGGGCTGTACAAAGCCCTGGCATTGTTCTGCCTGAATCAGTCCAGCTGGCTGGTTCTGCCTGCAGGTGTCAAGACCGCAGCCTGTGGTTAGTCACCATGTTTTATCCTCTTGTTCTCCGGAGCGTCATTTAGCTTGTTGAAGTGTTCAGACATGGCTGCCAGAGCGCGGTATCGGTGAGAGATGGTGTTCTTCACCTCCTTGGGTAGCTCAGCATAGCTGCTCAGATGAGAATGGAGGCGCAAAAGAGGGCAGAAATGTCATAGTGAAACGAGAGGCAGAAAGGAGTTCATAACGTCCTAAAATAAGCAATAAAAACTGCACAAACTACCTGCAGTAAGTGCATTTCAATAATCAGTTACCTCTTAATCTGACTGCACATCTTCAGCATGTTGGTATTTAATGCTTTTTATCCATTTCACACTGTATTTGGTGACATTCTGATACAAGTTTGTGTTACCTTATATAAAACTGCCCCCTAGTGTACAAACACTACATTACACATGGGGAAAAAATGGCAACTCACGTTTTGTCATATCCCTCTGGCTGAAAACAGGGGTCCCACCCAAAGTCTCTTGGCCCCCTAGGCTCCACAATATGTCCCTTAACATTAAAGAAACCAAGTCAGAGACAAAAGCGTTTGCATTGGTTAATGTAGTTCTCCATGAGAACAGTCCTCCTCACTGCAACATCAAGTATCCTATCCATGAATCACTGTGTGCTTGTGTATCTGCGTGCCAATGTATCACGCATTCATTTGAGTATCAGTGCACACTTCTGTGTATCAGCGTACATGCAGCTCAGGTGCTGACCTCAGTTATGCCCTTGAAAAGCTGCACAGGCTCCTGCTTCCCCTCACAGTATGCAAAGGTACATAGGGCCCAGGCAGACTTGTCCTCAAACCCTGCCAGCAGTTTGTACAACCCTAATGAAGGAGGAGGAGAAAGTGAGACACACAATTCCCATCTGACAGTTTATCAGCACAAACTCCACATCAGCAGATCCTTACAGAATGCATCTACCTTACCTTCTGGCTTTAGCTTGTCTAGGAACCATTTTCTAAAAGAAAAAAAGATTTATCATTGTTTTGTTGCTCATATTCTTTACAAACAGCATACAAAAGTGAACCCAAAAACATAAAATTCAATTTGTGCTGTGTGGTTATTTACACAAAAATAATTCAATGGCTTACTGGAACTCATAAATTCAGCCTCAGGAAGTATCCTTACGGAAATACTCACATGTAAGGCCCTGGCAGCCCACCAAGAGCTCGGAAACAGAGGCAGGTGTCTTCCACAATAACTGGTCCATCTACCTGTGGGTTGGACAGAGCAGATTCTACCCTGAGTGGGCTGAAAAGATTGTGCACAGCATCTGTGCTGAATGCTCACAAAGGCTTATCAACACTATGTCTTTTGTCTCCATATGCAAATGATTACATGTATGCATCTAAAATGCCTTTTGCTAGGAAGCCACAAAAGCTCTTTGCTCTAGATTTCTGAAAATGTCTTTGTGTTCAGAATAAATGTTCAAAAGAGTACTTTTAAGTTTTTTTTTATTTATTTTATTTTTTTAACAAATATAACAAACAAGTTATAGTAAAAGTTACAAAGAACTAAACAAAGGGATGAAGTTAAAGCTGCCCCTCCATGATGACTGATCAAGGATATCAACTTGGTACAATTAGGTGATAAACAGTTAATCACTGTCTTACAGCACATATACACACTTCCCATGTCACTGAGACTTTTAAGAAAGAGAACTAAGCTGTTAAATGACTGTAACCTGATTATATAATGGTAAAGTGAAACACGAAAGACCCAGGCTAGTTGCATAGTCTTGTGTCAAAATATTTATCTTGAAATCTGACCAAATTTTCTGTTTTCTTGGGTGCTTTTTCAGATAAAGAGCGCCTTTTGGAGCACTGAATGGAATCACTTAGCTGGAGTATGACATGTCTACATCATTGCATACAATGCATCAGTAAAACACTGCACTTACCAAGTATCACAGCCTAGCAAAATGCCATCTGAGATTCCATATTACACCTGCATGTATGTAAGTACAGCGAAAAGATGACAGACCTGCCTGGCTGCCTCCTGGCATTTCTGTATGGAGATCTCATCTGGTTCTCCCTGGTACTCTGGCACTGAAATACATCAGACTGAAATTGCACTTTCCCAAAATTTGAAATCAATATACACGCACTTCACTGAAAATATAGCGCACCCTTCAGTCGGAAGCTACTCACAATCAATCTTTTTGGAGACCAGCTTGTAAGGGAACTTGTCGCCCAGGATCTGAATGACCTGTCCAAACAAAGAGTTAGCAAAGTTCTCCAAGGGCTCAGACTCAGGCATTTGCAGTAGCACCACACCGCCTGCACGTCACAGCCACGAAGCAAAGGGTGCACAGTTTTCAAACAATTCAATAGTCGTCGCTATTTCTCAAGATGCATTCGCAGGACAGGACTTCACGATAACAGTGACAGTAACAACCTTCGCTCACCTCTTCTAATTTCTTTGCGTTTCCAGTCACGAAAACCACGGATCTTCCGGCTGACAACGCCATGCTTTCTAATATTTTCCCAATGTCCTTCTGTACGCGGGATCCGGTTCTACTAAACACAAACAGCCAATGGCTTTAACTAAACCCTGGCTGTAGCCAACCAGATTACAGAGTCGTATTCCGATCTGCAATACGTCTCTGTGCATCTGTTAATGATGTCCGGGTAGCAAAGGCAAAGTTGACATGTGGAAGCAGAACTTAAGGTAAAATCGGCATGTTTTCATTCATCAGTACAACAACACTGACTGTCTGAGACTTTTAAGTTAGTTATTACAAAGGGCAGTAATATAAAGGCGGTGTTACACGCGGTGGAGGACGTTCTCACTCAGCGTAAAAGATATGGCTGTTCAGCTAGCCAGATGTATGTTAGCTGAGTTTAGTGAACCACAATTTCTTATATAGCAAACCAAGGAGCATGCCTTTCTGGAGTTTCTTCTGGTTTATATTTTTGAATAACCAAAGACAGACTCAGTGACAGACTCAGATAGCTCGTGTATAGAAGATCGACGTAGGTGAAGATGAACCTGCTGCCACACACCGCTGAAGAGTTCAGCTCTGCAGAGTACTGGGAGCGTTTTTTCCGGCGGCGTGGAGACAAGGCTTTTGAGTGGTATGGCGACTATAATCAGCTGTGCGGAGTTCTGCACAAGTACATCAAACCCCGTGACCAGGTGATGACCCGCTGCGATAATGTTTGTTATAAAATCTTGCAGCTTCTCTTATATTTAATTATCATGCTATGATAAATGTAGTAATTATTATGTAGCTAGTTTTGAAAGCGTAATACACTTACAGCCCAGTTTCATGAGTGATGCATATATTTTCTAAATTTTGTGATTACTGTTGTAACTGATGTTATGTTATTGTAGGACTGATGCAATGCTGACCCTCACATTTTGCCTAATTCATTTCACTACCTCTCCCAGGTATTGGTGGTGGGTTGTGGGAACTCCGAGCTGAGTGAGCAGCTTTATGACGTGGGCTACCGACAGCTCACCAACATCGACATCAGCGAGACAGTGGTCACCCATATGAACCAGCGTAATGCTGAGCGCCGGCCCGGCCTCACCTTTTTGCAGGCCGATGCCACCCAGACCTCCTTTGAGAGTGGCAGCTTCCAGGTGGCGCTCGACAAGGGCACGCTGGATGCCATGGCCTCCCAGGAAGAGGGGGCTTTGGCGGGGCGGATGCTGGTTGAGGTCGGCCGGGTGCTCGTGGTGGGCGGCCGCTACATATGTGTGTCTCTGGCCCAGGAACACGTGGCGAAGCTGGCGGTGGAGCATTTCGTCAGGGAGGGTTGGGCGGTCAGGCTGCATTGCCTGGGAAGCATGGAAGGAGAGGATAGTGGGCCGGACTCATCCTCATTTGCTCTGCCCGTTTTCGTGTTGGTCTGTACCAAGTTCCGCCAGCCTCCCCCATGCCCCGTGCTGGAGATGTGTCAGGGTGAAGACGGTGCCCCCAGGAGGCTGGCCTCAGTGCAGGAGCTGCTGTCTGCAGTGAAAGAGTGTCAGGCTTACGCCCTGCTGCGCCAGAGGCTCCGCGCTGGCACAGATGCCACCCAGAGCCCCTCCCTCACCCTGTGCCACGCCACGACGGGCCGCCCCCGCTACACTCTCACCGTGCAGGACAGCCCCCCCACGGCCAAGCTGCCCCGCACCAACTACTTTGCCATCTTCATCGGTGAGTGCTGAACCGTCACCTGAAAAGTCACCTCAGTTAATGCATGCACTTCCACACACAGGGTCATTATTTTTGCACTCTTTAGAACACTTCTAAACTACAGTCATCTACACTAGAAACATCCAGTGGGTCTGTTTATTTGGGGGCGGCAGTGTAGCATAGCAAGGAGCAGGACCGGTTTGATTCCCTGCTGGGGCACTGCTGTTGTATCCTTGGGCAAGGTACTTAAACCAAAATTGCCTCAGTTAATATCCAGCTGTGAAAATGGATAATATGTAGAAATTGTAACCTATGTAAGTCATTCTGGATAAAAGCATCTGCTAAATGCCAGTAATGTAATGGAATGTAATGAGGGGAAAACCAATAACAACTTTGTGACATAAATCCACAGTGCCTCAGGGACGGGAGTCTGATTGGATGTATGGCTCTGCTGAGGGGCGGAGCCAGCTGGCACGTAGCGCTGGCTTCAGGCGGCTGGTGATCGTGGCCATGCACCGGGACCAGGAGTACCAGGATATGCAGGCTGTACAATCAGAACTCTCTCCCATGGTGATGGATCTTGCCCCACCTGGAATGCCAGCCAATCAGCAGGTAAATTGGAAAGGAAGCTGGCTATGACTGCATGTTAAGGGTAGTCTTGCTTCTTAAACCATTCTAGCAACAGTTACTGAGCAGTTCTCAGCAAGTGTTTCACTTGGTATCACTAACTGCAGCCGCACTGTTTTAAGGTAAGTGCTGTTGATGAGAGTGGTTGGTGAAGTCAAAATTTTGCATCCACCCTGTTTGAAGGTATGTGTTTCTTGCCATAGCTAAAGGTATCTATCCATCAAGCAAATGAAATAAAATTAATCAAAATGTCATATTTTGTTGCACAATATAATGGAAGGTCACTTATTGTGTCTCTCTTTCTGATCTCTTCCTTTCTCAACCCCCCTCTCCCCCACTCTCTGGACACTCTCCCTGGCTCTGTCCAGGTGCCCTTCTTGTCAGTGGGGGGGGAGTTGGGCTGGAGGGAGGTGGTCAGTAGAGGGGTGAGCGCACTCAGTGGGGAGTACTCTGTGGAGGACGTGCGTGGAGAGGATGGGCAGTTGTATCGCAGGCTGGTGTTCCTGAACAATGCTGGACTGGTGCAGTCTGAGAGCCGGCTCAGCACCCAGGCCACTGGTGAGTGCACTGCTCTGGGGCTTCAAGCCCACTCCAGGCTCACGTGATCCTTGCCAAAAAGCAGATACTGAAGGAGCACCAAGGCCATCATTTTTGGTGTCATGATTCAGTTACATGAATAGTGCATGAATATTGACCAAATGGCTACAACTGTGTTTACCTCTGTTGTATGAGTTTAATTTGTCTCCTTCTCCTTCTTGTATCCAAGAAATTCTGGGGTGGAAAGAGAAACAGGAATAAAGGGATAAAGAGATACATTTAGTGTTGGACAGTATATATATAGGATAGTGAGACAGTGCATAAACATACAGTTAAAAAGCATAAATACATTAGCTCATGTACACTATTTACATAAAGTGCAGAATCACATGGAGACATGGATGCATAGAAACTGCAGCCCTGAGCTTAATGTTTTGTTGAAGGCAGTGATGCTATGTGGAACAAATTCTGAAACTGATGCTAAACTGTGAGTTCTCAACAAGCACATTTGTCAAACTGCTTCTCGATTGAGATGTAGTCCACATGAGGCATGGCGCATCATCTTTGCGTAAAAGTAAACAAAAAAAATCTGAGTGACTACTGCAGTTATTTGCTGTTTCTTTCAAAAAATCGTAATTGTTGTTTTGTGATGCATATTCATTGCTTTCATTTTTTTGTTGATAATCACAATTAGTCTAACATGTTTACATAATTGTAGATCTGTGTGATTCCTGCTTTAAACCCAAGTATGTTCTCTTTAAGGAAAAAAGACTGGTTCAAGGAGTTTCAAGTATATGAGGGGGTACACGTCTTGCGTGGTATACATAGCCTAGAATTTGAAAGGAATCTGCCTTGAAGTTGTCGTCTTCATTTTCGTAGCTATTGCACTGCAGCTGAACATACCAATGTGGATAATAATTTCACAGTAGAACCAAGGTTTCCTGAAAGGTTTTCAGTTTGTAAGTGGCCTCGGCTTCTCAAAATGAATTTTCTATTTTTAATCTCCACCAACAGCTTCAGCCCGTAAGAAAAGCAAAAAAAAGAAGTCAAAGTCAGCTGCTCCTCAAGCTGCTGGTGGCCCCCCCAGTGTGGACCGAGGCTTCCTGTGCTGTGCCCACCACAGAGTCATGGTGGCTGGGCTTTCTCTGCTGGGGGTGGGCTCTGCGGACAGCAAAGGTAACTGTGAGTTGGTATGCGACAGTTTGGATATTATTATTTCTGATGCCAGTATGTCACCCTGCTCCTGGTGCTGTGTTCCTTTCTTTCACTGCCTCTGCCTGTCTATGTGTGTGGTGTTTGGGCTTGGACTTAGTGTATCTCTCCTACAGGCCAACCTGTATCTGTACTGCTGGTGGGACTGGGTGGAGGAGGACTGCCACAGTTTGTGAGGGACTTTGTCCCTGCAGCATCTGTGGAGGTTGTGGAGCTGGACCCTACCATTCTGGAGGTGGCCCAGACCTGGTTTGGGTTCCATGTAGATGAAAGATTAAAGGTGACATTGGGTGATGGATTGGAGCACATAAAAACACTTGCGAGTCAAGGTGAGTCCACTCTGAACACACGTGGGGCAGTAAGTAGCACGAGTCATTGGGCAGAGTGAGTCAGGGATCTGGGCTTTGTGGTTACACAGTTTACACAAGTAAAGTGTTGACAACAGATGTGGATATTGAAACTGCATGCAGGCAAGCCTCAAATTAACATGAACCTACCTTGTTACTATATTTTGGTTAATATCCTTGTTCAGATACATGGGGTTGAATGGAGATAAAACAAATGAGTCGAATTAGGATTTGTCAGTACGGAGTTAAAACTCAAGCAAGGATTATGCATATGCAATTTATATTTCCCATTTTAGGGCATTTATTTTCTTGTGAAATTTCATTTTTACAATTTCATTTTTCATTTTCATTTTTACAGTTCTTTTCATGGTGTGGCAATCTGGGATGGCATTCTGAGTCAGGTTATTGCGCAGTTCCTCTTATATGTCAGATTAGATTGCTCTGTCTCATGTCTCTATTTCCTTGTAGGTGAATGCTTTTATGATGTCATCATGTTTGATGTGGACAGCAAGGACCCCACGCTGGGTATGAGCTGCCCTCCACCTGCCTTTGTGGAAACATGTTTCCTGGAGAAAGTGCGCAATCTGCTAACTCCTCGAGGTACAGTGCCCCCTGCTGCTCCCTCTGCTTAATCTGCCCATCTGGTGTCTTCTTTTCGCTGTGTCTGAATCAGTTATCAGCATTGTTTTTTAAGGTTCAGCTCATTTCATTGGGACATTCTGTACTGTTCAAAATAGTTCTGTAAGGGATCACAGATGAACCAAAGACTGAGTTGCAATATGCTATGTGTAAAAAAGGCAATGTGGCACAGGGGTCATGGGGACGAACAGGCTATCAGTCAGTATATACAGTGCAAGCCTGAAACAGCAGAGGTGCATCAAACAAAAAACCCACACACAACAAAAACAAAAAATAAACCAATATTGCATACCTGATGCAACCTATAGGCTAGTGCCACTGTTGCTGCAAAGCAACTAGTGTACAATTAGACCCGCACAGAAATCGAGCATCAGAAACTAGCCTCTATAAAAGTGAGCTACCCAGCCAGTTTAAATGGCCACCCCTTACCTGACCTCAATGTGAACTAATCCACATGAGGTACAACACTTGGAACATATTTTACTTTAGTGCATGATCTAAATACATAATTGTATTTCTGTACTGTTTTACACAGTAATCAACCCTCTTTCAGGATCTAAAACATTCCATAGCCAAACGCGAAAGTGAAAAAGCATACAAATTACTGCACTTATGAATTATCGGTGTGGCCCCCCTATCCCAAAGCCGGAGTGAGGCTCCACTGCCAGAATAAACACGCACATGCATTTAGAGCTACCTGCAAAGCATGGTGAGTTACTGTTTTCGCATTATTCCTTTTAAACACAGGCATTGGTTTGGCCCAACATTCCCCCTCATGTTGTAATGTTGCCGGCTATCTGGATTGCAAATGCCTACACAGGCACAATGACAAACATGCAAACCTAACACACACACACAGTTGTGTTCATAGTTACATTCATAAATGTATGAAAATTGCCAAGCAAATGTGATGCCAAGGGAACTGACTGGTAATGACTGAATGGGAAAATATCCTGTACAGGCATGCATACTGTTATGGAGTCCCTTGAATTGACTTGCTAGGCATGTATAAATAATAATAATACAGGAAAGAAGTGAAAATGCGCTATTCAGCGGGTGTTGAAGGAGGAGCCCACTCACCTTCATCACAGCATGCTTCAGATAGCAGGTATAAATAAAGTCATGTATGCCTGGTGGCCTTTTCATTAATGTGAGATTTTCGAATCAAACTGTGATCCTGTTTGTACCTCAGTATTTTCTTAGTAATTTTAGGCATTTTTCTTTGGATGTCTTAAGGCATGATTTTAACTGGTTGTGACATACTACAATACTTTGACAAAAGAGTTTTTACTTGAGGGTGTACTAATACAGGCATATCCTTTCAAATTAAAAAAATACTGTCCATTACATTTGCATAAAATGGAAATGTCATTACTACAATACACATAGTGGTTGACATACATTATAAATAAGAACAGTTCTAATATTGAAATATAAATCAATATTCAGTCACGCTTAAGCTCTTTTTTGATGTATAAAATGTCTACTTGAATAAACATGCTTTCTTACCAGTTTTTTTCACTCAAGGAGTACCTATTAAATCAGTTAAAAAGAGTGATTAAGTGGATTTGTATGTTCATCCACATAAGTATTTGGAGGTAAATTCATTCTATCTGGTTGGAGGTATGAATCTGTTCATTGGAATGAGGAAGGAACAACTGTCTTATGTCTCAATGACTTTTTAGTCTACCTAATTCAACATTCAGTATCATCAGTGTTTTAAAAGAGTAGCTGTCCTACTTTGATGTGTTCCTGTGTCTGTTGGCCTCTCCTGTGATTCACTGTTTCCTACACTTAGTAAGGGATAAGCGGATCAACAGAGCAGTGAGGTAATTTTGTGCCAATCTCAAGAAACTCATACACAGATATTTTCTAAAACTTGAAAAGGAAACCTTATTCAAAAGTTGTAAGCTTTCCATGTTTATTGCTTGAGTTTTTATGCAATAACTGGAACTTTTTGCATTGGCTATCCACAGTTGTTTTCACTGGTAGGGGAAACACAGACATGTCTTTTGATATTTAGATTTTATGGCCTACTCTCTCCAAGTAAATATTTTTCACAGTGCTGCTGAGCAATAAATGATCCTCAATATTTTACTGAAGACAAGTTGACATTGGATCGGCCAAAATGAAAATACTGTAAGCCCTTGTGGGTTATTTTTCAGTCAGGACCGTGTACTTGTGCACAGCTGCAAGAGTAACAATACAGTAAATTGTGTTTTTGTCCTAGTGATATATGATTTTTTCCCCTTGAATGGACCATGCTGTCATATACCCTAAGGGCTCTTAGGGAGAAACCATAGGAACAGTTCCCCCCTGACGTTTTGGATTTGTCCTGTCCTTGCCCTCACGGTTCTTTCTTCCTCTCTCATCACTCTCTCCAGGCATCTTCATGCTGAACTTGGTGTGCCGTGACTCTGCTCTGAGGGAGAGTGTGCTGGGGCGTGTCCGGGGGGTGTTTCCTCGCGTGTTGTCGCGGGGGATTGAGGAGGAGGTCAACGAGGTGCTCCTGTGTGTGAGGGGAGGGGGCGAGCAGGGAGAACAGACCCCCGTCAGCCCCCCAGCCCTGCGCAAGGCAGCTCAGAGCCTGCAGGGGGCACTACGGGGCCACGGTACACCCTGCAACCCAGACATTGACATTGCTTCTCTGCTGGAAGACCTGAAAATTGCATGAGGAAAGCAGAAGTGGGAGGAGAGGGTAGAGTGGAGGCAATGATGAAGATATCTTGTGAGGGAGGAGATTGTTGGTTGCAGGTTAGAGGTGGCTGTGGAGAGTTGAGGTGAGAGGAGGAGGACATATAAAGTAGATGTTTAAGGGGAAGTACACAATGAGAAAGGCAGAAAAGAGTCTTTCACCACAGATTTGAATCTTCTTGCCTTTTCCTCTCTTTGACTCTTATGAGCATGTTGTCAAGATTTCTTTTCCAAAGAAAAGACTACTCATGTACAACTGGTTGCACAGTAAGAAATAAAGAGTGGTTCATTGTTTAACTTTTGTTTTATGTCTGGTGATGATTTTTTTGACCCACTGGACACAAAGAAATCACATTTACACATTTGCATGGGTGTTACGGTGTCTTTACATGTATAAATCCACATTTAAGGCTAATTCAGTTTAAGGGGTCAATGCATGTAGGTGTTTCTTTTCCCCCAGAATTTGGTTACTATAAACTGAAACTGATCTGTGTGCAACACAAGGGACCTGGTGTAATTTCATTCTGTCATTGCACACTTTGTGGCATTTTGATGATGCCGTTGTCTCCATCTAGTTACGACACCTGTATGTCCATTAGGACTTACATCTCATTTTGTCCCCATATTGCTCGCTTGATAATTGCTTTCTTGCTCGTTATTTTACAGATAGCTGCATTTCTCAGAACGGCCCCATCATTAAACGGAAACGGCAAATGACATACACACGCTCCTATTCACAACTGCTCGATGACCACACTCTCGCAGTTCCACTACCGCTGACTTTACATTGCTTCACCAATATACCAACGTGCTATTTTTATGATTGCAAAAAATGTGCTGAACGATGGAATTTTTTGCAGATACACTATACGACATCAGGATCTCGTAATTATGAAAAAATTGGAAAGGCCAGAGTGTGTGGCAGAGCTGAAGTGATTAGCTCGTGTGAGCCCTGCGTAAAGCCTGTAGGGTAGTGGGTAGCGGGTAGTCGAGCGGTTGCAGCGGTACGTCACTCCCTGAAACCTGGTTAACCAGCGTTGTTGCCGATGGGCTTGGGACAATTTAGTTTAACTAGCAACGACTCTGGCCGTAAGGGGTTGGCAGTGAGCAGTGATAACCCAGGTTCGAAACTCCCTCGCTCGCTGACCCACGTAACATCTAGTCAAAACACACAACACAGTCACTTTACACCCGTTCCAGCAGGTCAGACTGGGCTTTCCGCCTGAACAATCCCAACGATTTAAGATACATGCGCAGTGTTGACATACTAATGTTAATGACATCCACATTAAGTAACATTAATATTTCCCAGTGTCTCATACCGAGAAGGAAATAAAAGCAGATTAAATGCGATAGTGCCATCATTGCCCACTGTCTTATCCTATAGCCTAGGTTAGCGACGACTGATAACTAGGCTACCTTAACTTTTCTCATAATTACGAGATCCCGATCTCGTACTGACTGTACATATAGGACAAATTTATGGAAGCAGCGACTTAATTTTGAAGTAGCACATACAGAACTCATTAAAGCAGGATTCTCACGCAATTCTCTGATGTGCGTGCTCCTTATGGCTCATGGGTTTTGTGAGTTTGGAATTCTGCACCTGAAATACTTGATCATTAATAATGAGCAGTTTTCAGAATTTACAGTTGCGTCCTCTACATTCATTAATTCAACCGCACAGTCATTGCTTTGTTCGACGCTCAATCAATACTACTGCACACAACGGGTATAATTTCCTGCTCCCCCCATGCCCGCCGCTCTGGCCAGGTATAAATAAGTCCCGTTTGGCACAGAGAAGGAACGAGGCTAATGCATCACGTGTGTGCGTAGAAATGGAGGGATGGCCAGGATCAAACCGTTTAGTGCCTTCCCAAATGGGCAACCGCAGTCACCTCACTGCGACACTACTCGACGACGACGTTGTTCGTTGTTTAAGTTTTCAGAGCTGTTGTGCTGCATATCTCCAAAAGGACAGTTTACGCTCTCCCTCTTCCTCAGTCGGCTCTATGTTGGCACGCAATAAAGTCCAGTCGTGTTATTTATATGAGTCAGGCTTGCGGCAGACCTGCAGTCGCTGTAAACAGTGGGCGGGACAGCTCGTGTGTAAGTGGGTGTGATATATATACCACTTGGGCACAAGGGAATGTTGGCAGTTCTTTTTGTACCACTTTTCTCTTGTCATTGGTCACCAACATGCCCGTCAATTAACGGGGCGTGGCGTTATCTTGCAAATAATGCGCCTGCGCACAAACAAGACCGTTAGCTAGCTGTCAGAAAGGAGTTCGGGACCGAGGTGGGAGACTGACGTTGAACCGAGTCGAACTAGACCCATACTGTCAACGGGACTTTTCTGTCATATCAAAGAAGCCGCGGGAGGCCTTTATGCGTTTAATTTAATTTAATATTTTACATTTTAGATATAGCAAGACGGAACAGTATAGCTAGCTATAATAAAAGACATTGGTACCGGGCCGGGCTCTGGGCCAGTGCTTGCTGTTCTGTGTCCAGAACCGGACCGCACCGGTACCAAATTAGCCAGTGACAACACAACGAATATTTAGGAAAAGGTAACAGAAAATTCATTCATAAGTGGCATGTTGGCAAGATAGGTATATTAGCTAGCTATAAATAATAATAATCTAGCTAGCTCATGTTTGCTAGCTCGCTCTAGCTTGACAGCAACAACAACAGCGACAATAGCTTAGTATTGCTAGTCAGCTAACGTTAGCTAGCCACACATTGCAGCATTGTCTATCTCTCTCTTATCAGTCGAACCGGACCTTGAAGTTTGGATGGTGGAGACGGCAGCTGGGTGACTGGACCTCGGAACCCTCCTTCTAAATATTGCTGTATAGCTGTCCAGGTCCTCTTTCACCCACCCCCTGCATCTCCCCGGCTCTGTCACCATGGGTAACCGGGGGATGGAGGAGCTCATTCCGCTGGTAAATAGGCTACAAGACGCCTTCAGCACCATCGGCCAGAGCTGCAACCTTGACCTGCCACAGATCGCCGTTGTTGGCGGACAAAGCGCAGGAAAGAGCTCAGTTTTGGAGAACTTCGTGGGCAGGTATGAGAGAAAATTATGACGACGATTATACGGCTATTTAGTCTAGCTAACGTTATACTTCCTAATAAACAGAACGAGCAGATAGCAAGCTGGCTACCAAGCTAAGCCGGTGCGAATGAATGAGTCGCTGTCCGCATGCGACCTGAGGGAGGACCATATACAACTAACTGGTTTGCTATACTGCACATATGATCAGAAAGTCATCCGTAAGACACCATAGATCGGCGAAAACCCCACTGTGGCGCATGTGCGTTATTAACTGCGAACTAATAACTAGCTGCGAACTAATAATCTACTTGTGACGCTTTCTGTCTAGCTTGTTACTGCGAGCGCAGCGAGCCCGTTCTTTTCAATCAGCGCTCGTCATAGATGCCGTGTATTGTTTATCTAATCCTACTTCACTTTTGCGAAGGGAAGCAGTGTTCGGGTGCATTTAATTATTTATTTTCTGGTTTATTGTTTATAAGTCACTAATCGACGGGAACGTTTGAAAACCACATTTTATTGGACAGGCATTCCCGGTTTTGCCTGAAGTTCTTTCTTTATGAATTTGCAGCAACGTGATGGATCAGGAAGTTACTTGCAGGAAAAGGAGCTGATTTGCTTAACCAAAGTTAACGCTATTATTGTGCTATGAGTACAGCACCTCTGAATAGCAGTGCCTTTCCCCAACAGCCTTTGATGCAGGTTATTTTGTAATATTGATTGAGCGCGTCATTTACGCTGTTATAAACTGTTATTATTCAGCAGCAGTCAGCATTATTTTCCTTAGCCAGAGCTTGCCAAATCCATATCTGTTAGTCTGCACATAAGAGCAAGTGAGATGATTCAGTTCAGCCTTGCCGGGATTGCCGCTATGTGTGGAGGTGTGAGGGGAGTGATGTGGCCTGTGGGTGTTTCTTTACTGCTTGTGTGTCACAGTCAAAATGGGCTTCCCCACACCGGAGACCTTATGTCTTCAAAGCAGGACAGTCATTTTTTTGTATTCTAACTTGTGAACTCTTTGGGAACCAGATCTTGTCTTTTGAAACTATTGCATATTGCTTGTACCACATAGTATCAAATCAAAGAGTTGTGGAGTTGGTTTCCCAGTCTGTAACACACTGTAGTGCATTAGGTTTCAGTCAGTCTGTTATGGTAATGTCAGACCCCTGTACCGAGTAAAGGTTGTTGAATTCTTTCTTCTGAGAGCATTTAGTGTTTGGTGCATTGATATCGTGGAGATTGAATGGCAGAGCAAGATTCTTATGGTGTCCCAGAGATTATAGGCATTGCAGGAGAAAGTGGGATTGTGTGGACCAGTGCAGTGGGGTACTCAGCATTTGTAGGGGTTTTCTTGTGGCACATTGTTTAAAGAGAAGTGGGGTGGGTACTGCACTGTGATGGCAGCGATTCTGTGAGAGAGAGCAGTGCTAGAGTCCTTATCTCGTGGAGGGAGTTTGAGATGTCAGCGCTAAGGAGCTGTTGGCTGATAATGACCCAATGAGTTAAAGGTTAATGGTGGAGATCACAAATAAACACGGAGGCTCATTTTTTTTGCAGCTATACTGCTGTAGAATAATCTATAATGGTGGAGATCACAAATAAACACGGAGGCTCATTTTTTGCAGCTGTACTGCTGTAGAATAATCTATTTGCTACGCTGCAGTGCACGTCATTAAAGTGTGAATAGTGGAATAGTGGGGAAATTTTCTTGCACCATGTTTAATCTTAATTGCAATGCTAGCTAGAATACATGCATACAGTTTTCTTTTAATGATTTGTTCTCGAGGGAAGTGGCCTGAGGACACAGTTAAACGTTGATGTCTGAATTCCTCCCTGAGGCAGCTCAGAGACAAGAGGAAATGTCACCGCTGGTACTCTGAGTGCACATGTTTGCTCACTCTTCATAAAACACTCACTCGTATACACAGGGGACCAAACTCTGTACAGGTGTGTGATCATTCACTCACTTCCAAGGGGTGAATAGCTACAACAATGATGCCATGGGTTATCTTCAGTGTCAAATGATGTATGTTTTTTTTTTTTTTTGCAGCCCAAACTGAATTATTCTTCAAAACATAAAGTTGATTCGTTTCAAATGTGCAGGCATTGTGCTGATATCTACTGCTGATCACTCTCCTTGTGTCTTCGATCAATGTGAGGATGATGTCCTCATAAAACACTATTTCAATTTGACATATATAAATGACTGGTAGGAATGTTAGCAAAGGACACAGTTGACCTGGTTTGTCTAGATAAATCACTTCAGCTGGTGATATTCGCAAAATGCAGTGTAGCCTTCCTATAAGAGATTCTGATACAAACACATATGCTGTGGTGGATTTCAGACTATGATGAATGTTTTGGTGTCTGTAATCTAGGTGGTTGGCCTCTGTATTTAGAATCCTGAAGGGGTGAGTCTTTTGTTCAAATCATCTATGAACTATGAAAGGAGAACTCTAAACAGCGTTCTGAGATCGCCTCTCTGAGTAATTGCACACTTCACTTTCACTGTTATGGTTGTTGTTCTCCCTGCAGAATAAAATGACTCATGGCATCTTGTAGAGTCAAGTGAAAAGAAAACTGAAATGTAAGACATTTCAAAAGCGTGAGTTTTGCAAGGCCAGGCACAGCACTTTGAGGAGTAAAAACAGATAAAATTAATCAATTCTCAACACAGATGAGTGCAAATCTTATGACCTACTTTGAGAAATCAGGACACACTAATCATTCCTTTTCAAGAACTTGAGTTTTGTTGGGCAGTTAGTCTTGCCACATGCCTTGGTTACTCCTACTAAAAAGGCATTCTGGGACTTGGTGTACATTTTTGTTTGTTTTTATTGCTTCTCTGCTGCTGGATTCACTTGATTTTCTCCCTTCTTTGAATATTCAAATAGCCAAACACATCTTTTTCCCCAAGCACTGTATGAAACTCAGTGTCTATGTAAGTAATGACTTAGTGTACAGAGAACTGCAATCACTCACACTTTAAAGCAGGAAAATTAATGAATATGAATTATCTGCTAATTTATTGGAGGTACTTAGGTTCTCCTTTATGAATATTGATGAGAAAGAATGCAAGATTTTGTAAATGTTTTGTTATATAACAATTTGCATATTTGTATAGTAATCAGTGATTGAGTGTAGTGTATCATGTCAGACCTCAAGCACAAATTTTCTTGAGTTTGCAAACTGGTATTGCGAATTGAAGAACATAAAGCTCAGGACCAAAAATGCAGCAAACAGAAGCTGGTTCCAGTGTTGTGTAAGCTGTCATCAGGTTTGACTTGGCAAGGTTGACTTGCAATTGGCTAGATATTCCCCAGATACCTGAAATGGGCAGAACAAACTCTTGGATGATAAGACAGTTGTTGCTTCGCAGTTGGATTGTGCAGCCTTCAGTGCAAGTAGTCCTGATGTAGTGAATGTAGTATGTTCTGCAAGTGTATTTATAAAAATTAGAGGCTGTTTGCTACCTTTCCTGGGCTTTGCATGACTCTATCCCCAGTCATACTGGACTGCTGTTTAATGTCACTGTCAGCCTCCATCACTCAATAATTCCAGAGGCTAGCTCCTTCTGTGGGCTGGTCTGACTGAAGTGCCATATCAGCCACTATGCAAGTAACGAGATTAGGAGGTATGTAGCTAATTATTCAAAAGCCTTCTCCCAAAAGCTGAAACCTATAAGGGGCCATCGCTGAGCCATCTGTCCTCAAAATCATTGGCTGTCAACTGCACCATCAATCACTGCACCCTTGAGATTTAAGATGGCGGAGACAAACTGGCCCGTTTCTCCAGATGGAGAGGAAGATGTGGGGGGTGCGTTGAGCACGCAGAGATGGCTGCCCAGACCTGGCACTGAGAGTGCTGATTCACCAGGATTTTTCAATAACTGAATTGATGAGATTCTGGATCAAACAGAGACATCTCCACCGGCCAACAGCGAGGGGACTGCAGCAAAGTGCACCCTGAATTCACTTTGCTGTGGCCTGAAAGGGGAAGAGAACAACAACTACGTAATTTACCTCTGTCGCTAGGCAACTGCCACAATGAGTTGCAATTCCAGCCGTCTCCCCTGCAGCCCTGACATCATCATAGCAAAGAGTGGAAGAGACATGATGTTAAAGCAACAGTGTGACTCAGTTAAACTCTGCCTGAAGGACATTTAGCATAGGTTTACATTCCACATGCAGCAGAGGAGTGGAGAGATTCAGGCACATTTTTACAATGTGTTCATCTACGCTTGCACTTTTCCTTTATTTTTGCTCTGCTAAACTTAACTTAAGTTTTGTAACCATGCTGGACAGCTGCTCTTTCTTCTTAATGCTCACATAGATGCTTGATGTACTAGGGAGTCAGTGGTCCATGTACAACCTATTTGCCTCAATACCTTTGTCAGGAACGTTTATGACATTGTAGCTCTCTTTTGTGATAGCTCATAAATAGAGAGGACCCCAGATGAGCTGCAATTTGAAACAGTTTTGATCTGTCAGAGGCATTCATTGACTGTAAATGGCCTACAAAACTGGAAATATATTAATTAAACATGAACTCAGTCTTGCCCATCATGGTGGTCCATCTGCTTATGGCCTACCCCAAGTGGCTAAAATTGTGCTTTGATCATTGGATCAATTCACCATGAAAGGGTGTTAAAAATTGAGTGGCCCGTATTAGTTTTCGTAATAGAATGAAGCTTCACTCAGCATGGCAGCGGTTCCCAGGGATGTATCTGGGTCCCCTGGCTTCTCATTGTCTGCCCAATCACACAGATCCGCTCATTCATCACGCGGACCTGCTGGAATCAGGACTTTTGTTTTTCCTTTAGGATCGGTCAGCTGATTGGCTTGGCATGCGGCGTGTGGTATGAGGTGCGTTCTCTCTGGGGGATGCTGTCACCCTGTCCATCACACCATCGCACTGACTCAGCTCTCTGTTCTGCATCTCACTGTGCTTTAGATCCGAGGGCTGGGAGTTTCCATTCACAGGTTTCCTTTTCATTTCCAGTTTGATTATACCCACAATTGATCACGCAGCTAGGTGAGCAGCAATCAGCTGTTCAGAATCAGAAGATTAACAGACACAGGCCCTCATAAGGATAGTGCTGTTGGGAGTGCAAAAATCTTACTTAGATTTTTGAAAATAAGGTGAAAAAATGAAATGACAAACAGGAGATTTCAGCCTCCTTTTGGGAGCTTCATAAGGCATATTCACAGTAGCCTGTATGATTTGGGTCAGCCTGATCGTGTAGAATGTCTTTGGAGTAGCAGTGTATTTAGGACAGTCCTTACCTGCTGGGTCTACCCCTCCTCTCCCATTGTGCACATAAACTAGGTCTCTTCCCTTGGGGGTGCTCCTACAGCCATGCTAACATTCCTTAATTAGCCTTTCTCTGCTCTTCTCCCTACCCAAAAACAGAGGGAGAAACTCTAAAGGGACATGCATATTCCTTAGTCATCCTCCCTCTGTGTAGAAGGTGTGATTGTACACATGCTTATAGTTGTATAGATGTTTATTCTTTTCTTCCCAGCAGCCACAATGTTGTCTCCATTGATTGTTTCCACTTTTGTCTTTCCTATTTTGATTGGAGATAATGGCTTTTATTTTCTATGAAAACCCAAAGGAGTGCATCCTTACAGTCCCTGACACTGGAAAAAAATCCATCCACTAGTTCTCTAACCACAAGTAGATGCCTCGACCAAGAGGGATGTTTACACAAGTGGTTCATATTCAGAGACTTTGTTCAAGGCATATCAGTCCTGTAAACTAAAACATATGACAGCCCAAATCAGATGTCTACAATTCTGTCCACAAAGGACTTTTGTGCCACTGTATTAAATCTCTGAACCATGCACACAATGTGAGTAGTAAGGTCATATTAATCAGTATATACTCATAGTTCATCCCCATCCATATGGCCCAGGTTTTGGCATCTGGACGGTTGGAGATGGCTTGCTGCACTGAGACCTGACCTCCCATTTCACTGAATGACTCTTCCATAATGAGCCTTTTGTCTGAGTGGCAGCCCGGGCATAATGGAGCTCGAAGGGCGGGGCTTGGTGTTGCCATGTGAGCGCACAGCCACAGACAACAGCAGGAAAAGTGCCAGAACTTTCTGCACATATTTTTGCAGTACATGATTTTTGGAACATGGACAAGGACCCGTCGCAAGATGCGGATGTGTTTGTGAAGAATTTGAATACTGAACATGTATTCACTGATAACTGAGCATTACTGGACATAGTTGCTGTACAAATTAGTGTGATACGAGCCCGTTTGATTATTTTTGTTGCCTATATTGAAATTAGATGTTAAAAATATTTAAAATGTGTTCCTTTATTGCAATGCATATGTCTTCACAACAATGGGATTCCATTATCCCTATTCTGTGATGAGTGTTATGGTTTTGATCGCATATTGCTTTTGTTACCCAGACACTGTTGTTCAGAAAGAGTCCGAATCCGAATTAAATAACAAAAGACGATGACTGGAAAATTGCGGTACAGTTTGAAGGTGGTCTAGTGTTTCAGGGTCCGCCCATCTGTGCTGGCCTCACTTGTCTAAGTTTGTACTGGAGCTGGAGCTGCCCTGGCGTGCTGCCCTACCCTGGGGGGGAGGGAGGGGGGCGGTGATCGCGTGGGCGTTGCTCTGCCAGGGAGACCAGCACACAACTGCAACTGTCGGCCTGGCGTTGAGTAAGGGCGAGGGCAAGGGCAAATTAGCAGGCCTCCTTGGGGGGCACACCTGAGAAGAGATCTGCCCCCCCTGAGGGCTGGATGCACCTGAGCTCAGGCTCATTACCCCCTCACTCTGACAGGTTTTGGCTTTTCACAGGGACTTCCTGCCCAGAGGATCTGGGATTGTCACCCGAAGACCCCTTGTCCTGCAGCTCATCAGCTCCAACACAGGTACTGCTGTGTAGCACAACCACACACACCCCTGCCTTTTGTCATCCACACGCCAGCGCTGTTTATCTCACACTATAGAAGCATAATCATGTATGACTCTACAGAATACACATATTGTCCTTGCAGAGCAAGCACACACAACAGGCCAACTCACCCATCCATTAAACTTGAGATTGTTATATCATACACTCTGTACAGAGCACACACCAGTGCTAAGTATGTCACACGACAGCAACAGGTACTGTTCAAGCATGACTCAGCATAGTACACACACTTTCACACCACAGCCAACACGCTCAGTCCAACTAATGTGTCTGTGTCAACTACAGATTCACTACACTAACCCCGCATAGTCTGTGCTGTACAGCATACTTACTCATAACCTTGCAAAGCTGTTAAGCAAATGATTCTAATGACAGCTTCTGGAATTACAAGTGTGAAACATCTTCCACCAGAGGGCAGTGTCTCCAGCATTACTGAAACAAGCCAGGCTAATTCACCGCCGCCTAATCCTGCCTAAATGTACTGAAGAGGAGATGTACGTCATGTCATTTGGGTATTATCTGGATCCCTGCAGTTTTTAATAGCGTATTATTCTGAAATCAAAGCTGCTTATTGGAACACAGAGAGCTGTTTGTGGCTTCAGCTGTGATCTGTGAGCAGTTGGCTTGGCTTGGAGAGAGGAGAGACAGAGTGATGGCCTGATGATGAGTTAGTACTTCTGGTGTAGGCAGCCGATATACACAGACAGGAGGAGAACCACACAACTCTACTTAGACATTTGGGCAGTCTCCAACATGTGTCACTTCTCTTTGGTCTTGTATTTGAGGAGGAAGTCTGGTCAAACCTTAGAGTTGCATGTTTTATTTTATTTATTTATTTTTCAGTTTTTTTGTTCTAATTTGTGCAACTCTGTTTTGGAACTGCCAGACGTATACTAGGCGCATCCCACTGCGACAACAGCTGCATTCACGCAGGAGCACTGAGGCTAAACAGAATGCAACCCTCCGCTGCATTTGCACACAGCCAGCGACTGTTTTTTTTTTTGCATTGCAATCACACAACGCAATATAGTGGAGTGGGCACTCAGTGGATAGTAGGCCCCACTTTGCTGATGTCACCCAAGCAACTTGCAGGTGCCTGAGGAATCACATTGTGCCTGAGAACAGTGAGGTGAGGGAACCTGCCTGATCTATCCACCTTTATCCCTAGTGAAATGAAGCCAATTTTTTTCTGCCGTTGAGGTTTCCCAGTCTTTCTCGGATGATGACATGGCTGGGATCACACTTGGACTGTAGAGCTTAGCCTGCACTCAAGACAAGTACCTTAGCTGCTGTGCTACTTGGGAGCCCCAGAAGTTTATGTTTTGTAATATGAATCATGTACTTACTTGGACGACTGAACATTTTGAACTGTGTTCTGTAAGCCAAGAACCCCAAACCACTTCCTCTAGTTGATGACCAAAACTGACTTCCATTCAAATGAACAGAGAAATGCAAACCCTGTTTAAAAGGGAGCTTCTTCCACAGATCAATCTCTAGGCTTACAGTACTAAATCATGCATGCCAGTACATTATGCATATCAAAAAACTTATCAAATCTTAATGTTTGCCTGGCGTTCTCCTATGATATGGCTTTCATGTAAGGTATTAATTGTTAATACCACCAGTACAATTTGTACAAGAATCTGCAAGTGAACTCAAATTGACCTTGATGTGCTGTATTCCCTTCTTATTTGCTAGGTTTGATGTAAGCAGATTATGGAAATGTCTCCCGTATGTCTATCCTTTGTCATCTCCCACTTCTTCCTCAATTTCTCCTTGTTTTCTCTCATCTCCCTGTGCCTCTTTTTTCTTCTTTGTCTTTAATCCCGTTTTCCCCCTCTCCCTCCCCTTGCAGAATATGCAGAGTTTCTGCACTGCAAGGGGAAGAAGTTCACAGACTTTGAGGAGGTGCGGCAGGAGATTGAGGCGGAGACGGACCGCGTCACAGGGGCTAACAAGGGCATCTCGCCTGTGCCCATCAACCTGCGCGTCTACTCCCCACACGGTATCCCTCAATGCTCCGGCTATTTCTCTGTTTGTGAAAGAGTTTCCCTGCACCCAGCCACAAGTAGTATGAAACATTGCATTATACCACTTGTGTCATAGAAACCTGCTGCCAGTGACCCTGTTATATAATATGTCCATCAAATTGCAGTGTTGAACCTGACCCTGATCGACCTGCCTGGGATCACCAAGGTGCCGGTGGGAGACCAGCCAGCGGACATTGAGTATCAGATCCGAGACATGATCATGCAGTTCATCTGCCGGGAGAACTGCCTGATACTTGCTGTCACTCCTGCCAACACCGACTTGGCCAACTCCGACGCCCTCAAACTGGCCAAAGATGTAGACCCTCAGGGTGAGAGTGCAGGGGTGCAGTGTCATTGTCTGTGATTCAGAGTCCTAAATGTGAGCACAGTGTGGTCTTTGCAGCAGCACAAAAGTATGAACAGCTAGTGTACTTTTTTATTCTTAAGACTGGTTTTTAATGATGAAGTGGTAGATAGATAGTTCAGATATGCTAGGAGAGAAGATATCCATCCTATGGTTGTCTTCTCTCTCTTAACAATGTGCTTGTTGCAACATGGCATGATTAAGCTCATGAAAAGTGATGGTAGTGAAGGTCTGTAACAGAAGAGAATATTTCAGCAGTAGACTGAAAAACTGCCCAGTAATACTGTTAGCGAGTTAGCATAGCCCCAGTATTGCCATTTCCTACTTTCAAGGGTGTAAACCAGCACACCAACCAGAGTTATGGTAAGGAAATGCACATTATCATAAGCGGTAATGAGGAAAGACGGCTTTTTAAATCTTTCTTGTGGGGCCCTTAAGTGGCTTAGTTATTTATTGTAGCTGCAACTATGGGTAGGTGAGTAATTAGGTAGACTGACTGAACAAACGACCAGAATTGTACTTGCTTGCATTCATACAGTCAGATACATATCTCACTTTTGCTTAACCATTGCTAAGATTATCATCCGCAAATATTAATATTGGACATTATGTTCAGATTGCCTGCAGTTATGGAAAGAGCAAAGAAATTAAACCCTATGAAAAAAAAACATTAATATTAAGTTAATTTAGAATTATTGAACATCCCAATAGCTGCAGGATGTGTGACTAAATCTTTCAACAAAGCACTTCATTGCTATGAAACATCTGCTAGCGGTGCCTTGCTGCTACCTTCTGCTTTGCTCTCAAAAGGATCAGGTGCCAATCCAGTGGTTGTAATGACTGTCCTCTCCTGCTCCTCCCAGGGCAACGCACAATTGGGGTGATCACAAAGCTGGACCTGATGGACGAGGGCACAGACGCCCGGGATGTGCTGGAGAACAAGCTGCTGCCCTTGCGTAGAGGTACAGCATGCTACAGCCTGGCAGGCCTCAGTCATGCATGCCATCGCTAAACCACACAGAGTGTTAGAATTGGCCATGAAAATGGAATTCCTGAAAATGGAATTTGTGTTTTGATAGAAAATGGGTATTCCAGAATGGGTAATTCTATTCATGGACAAAAGATTTATTGACTGGCAACTTGCATTATATTCATTAAAGAAGGAGCACTATTCAGCTTTAACCAATAAAATAAAAGGGGGGGTGTGTATATGGATTGATATTCAGCTACACTCTGCAGGAAGCACAAATTCTTTAGCTGCAACTTGTTAACTTGTATGATCTGTGTTTATTTATGCTTTATGCGTAGCCTCCTCAGTACTGATTCAATTACTGTGGTGTCTCACAAAAATGAAAAAAGTAAAACAAGAGGAAAAGGAAACAAAGGCCATTGTAAAGATGGAAAAATGGAGTAGGCCATTTTGAAAAGTGAAATTGCCCCATTTTTAAAACTGAAAAGTAGTGGCCCTACATTGTGCAGTTGCATCATTTGGAAAGGTACACTGCATCTGGCAACTTAACAATTTCCTCAGTTGTTTCTATTTGGCGCTATGCCATTGTCAGGGTATTAGCAGAAGATGTGTTGCATTGTGTAACTCTGCTACAGTACAGAGTGGAGGCCCTGCAGTGCAGTACACTGGTGTTGTGTTGCATAGGAGTTGGACTCTTTCCAGGTAGTACCAGCTTCGGGCTAGCGGATGTCCTGGATATACCACCACCAGGTGCAGGAGACTTCATGCTTCTTCTCTCAGTTTAAATGCATTGGACATGGAGTTAGGCTGATATTATTTCAGGGTCAAGCAACATAGTTTTCTGAAACCCTGTTGATGTACTTATTGTCATTTTTATTTAAATTGTGTTCTTTTTTGAGCAAAAATAAAAACCCACACTGAACCTGCACTCAAAAGCTCACAGAACTTTCACTGTAGATTCATGCCTGTTATCTGCATTATATTGCACTTAAACTGTCTATACTTACAGGCAATATGTCCTGAAATAAAAATGTTTTAATCATAAAGCTTGGTAATGCCTCTCAAATCATGCCCAGGATGTTACAGTGAAATTTTTCCCTGGGGTCTGGAGTCCCATAGGGCAGATGCAGTTTAGATAAGACAATACAACTCATGAATCGGATTGTTCCAAGTGCTTGGATTCCATGGTGGAAAAAATTATTTTATCATCTCTAGATGACAAAAACTGGTGAATAGAAATGACACAAAATAGGGGGCAGTATGGACCCACCAATCAACATGTAAATTTGAATGCATGTGTGAACAGATTTAATATCTACCCGACCTACATCACATTGTTTTTCTGGTTATATAAACGTTGCTCAGTGTTTAAATACCCTTAAATATTCACATTGTTATGTTATTATGTTAAATCTATAAACCCTGAAAGTCCTCTTCTCATGGTCAAATTCACGCAGACTTAAAATTTTTAGACTTAAACTATGTTCACGGTGATTGCACTGAAAATTCTGAGGTTCAGCTCAGATCCTACTCTCTTTGATGATATCAGTACTGTGGCACTGCTTTCTGCCTGACTCACTATATTGCTCCTTGCAGCTGTCTATTAATGCCATTACATTTGATTGGTTTCCCCTGTTGCAAAAACCTGAAATGAATTGTATATGCAATGGGATACTGTAACTAACAGTTCAGAGGGGTAAATCAGTATAATGGTATTCTGTAACACCCCAGTTTCCCACACTCATGGTGGTCACAGTCAACGCATCTATGCTCCTCTTGTCTTCCAAAATCACCATGCACTCCCGTTCAAATGTCCCATAATGCTCTCGCTGTGCCTGCCCTCTCCTCAGGGTACATTGGGGTGGTGAATCGCAGTCAGAAGGATATAGAGGGAAAGAAGGACATTAAAGCTGCCCTGGCAGCTGAGAGGAAGTTCTTCCTGTCCCACCCTGCCTACAGACACATTGCAGACAGCATGGGCACGCCACACCTGCAGAAAGTGCTTAATCAGGTGAGGAGGAGAGGAGAGGTAAGAAGTGCGCAATTTTAGAACACCAGGGAGGATACCCAAAATACGGGTGATATAGAACTGCTACATTACCCTGCTGTTTGAGCTGCAAAATGTTTGAGTTTTAGTCATTTAGAAAAAGGATCCATATCCCTCTATAACACCAAAACATTTTGAAAGGGTATAGAAGCTAAAGTCTGTACGTTAGTGAAAGACAAAGGCAAAGACTACTGATTATTACAATAACTGGCTAAATCAGGTTGATTTCGCAGGTGCTATTTCTTCTTTGTGACACTGTTTGTGTTTTCCCAGCAACTGACAAATCACATCCGGGACACCCTTCCCGCGTTCCGCAGCAAGCTGCAGACCCAGCTGCTGTCCCTGGAAAAGGAGGCAGAGGAGTATCGCCACTTCCGCCCAGACGACCCCTCCCGCAAGACCAAGGCCCTGCTGCAGTGAGTGTCTGTCCATCTGCCAACCTGCTTTACCCTAACACGAGGAGCTGTACGTGTTTGAGGATCCGTCTGCATGTCTCCAAAGGTGTTTTACTGGAATGTATTTGGGATTGTGCCTCACTTGCTGTCCTGCAGGATGGTGCAACAGTTTTCGGTGGACTTCGAGAAGAGGATCGAGGGTTCTGGTGATCAGGTGGACACAGTGGAGCTCTCTGGTGGAGCCAAGATCAACCGCATCTTTCATGAGCGGTTCCCTTTTGAGCTGGTGAAGGTGTGTTCCTATCCTTTTCCTGTCTCTCAGTCTTTCACTGACCTCTCTGCTGAGGCATTTGAGAAGAAGGCCTGTGCAGAAAAGTTTCATCTATTTCAGTTTCCTCTAGATTGTACAAACAATGTGGAAGTTTAAACATCTGTGCGCATAAAAGCTATTTGCAAAACCTGGAACTATTAAGGCCCTTTTCCCTGCCTCCCTGTGTTTGACCCCATAGCTGTGTTGACACTGATATGCCTTAGTTGTAGGACAGCTATACCTAAGGTGAACCTGAAGGTGTTTCCGCAGCAAACTGCCCATGGCTGTCAGTATGCTATATCAACAGTATCAGCTATAAAGTGTTTGCAATGCATATTCCTGTTCTTGGTCCTGTGGCATTGTCCTGTTCAAACAAACATGTACCTCCCAAGCTGTATGCCAGAACATATCAGTATCATTATCAGTATCAGAATCAATCACTGAATCTCTCGCTGTGGCCTCCAAAACATAAGTAGCAAATACTCAAGCATCAGACAGCAGTATTATGCTAATAAGCAAGTACACAAATCTGGGAAATGATCTCACGCATTTATCTAAGAACAAATGAACAAAGGCAGGTGTAGGTGTGGGTACTATGAAAGTAATGCAACTCCAAAAGTGTTTTGAGGAAACAGCTGAGCAGTAGGTAAGGCTGCATCAGTTTTGGCTTGTGAATAGCACACATACAGCAAAAGTGTATTAGTGGAAACCAGGCCCATGTCTCCCCATACCTTCCATAACCACGCCACTCTGCCCACAGATGGAATTTGATGAGAAGGAGCTGCGCCGCGAGATTAGCTACGCCATCAAGAACATTCACGGTATCAGGTGAGCGCTTTGTGTGGAAGAGCTCGTCACTGTCACTCTCTCTCTCTTACTCTCAGCCTCCACCTTTCCCTCCCTTCGTTTCGCAGTTGTCTCCCTGAAGCTCTCTCTCACTCTTTCACCCCTGCCTTTCCCTCTTTCCCTCCTTTTTCGCCGCCCCTCCGCTTCCCTCTCTCTCCTTCCACCCCCCCCCCCCCCGACTTTCCCTGGTCCAGGACAGGGCTGTTCACACCTGATATGGCATTTGAGGCCATTGTGAAGAAGCAGATAGTGAAGCTGAAGGAGCCGTGTGTCAAGTGTGTGGACATGGTCATCCAGGAGCTCATCAACACAGTGCGCCAGTGCACCACCAAGGTACCAGCTGCCTTCCTCTTATAACAGAGATGAGACTCGCTGAGGACCCTACGTGTTACTCTCTCTGGGGCATGGGTAAGGTAATAGTGCTGACCACCCAGGACTGGGTCTCATTATAGAGGAGCTTAATCTGCTGTTCTTTTAATGAACAAGTACATACTGTACTTTACAATGTAGGCCACTTTTGTAAAGGAAAAAAAGAATTTGTCTGAGGGCTGTAGTCCCAAAAACATGAAGTTAATCTATAGGCCTGTCATTTTGTCATGTGGAGTGCATTTGTAGCTGTCAGTGTGTGAAATCTACGGTGTATCATTTCAGTTGGGGACCTTTCCAAGACTGCGGGAGGAGACGGAGAGAATTGTGACCACGCACATCCGGGACCGAGAGAGCCGGGCTAAAGACCAGGTTATACACCCACACACGCATAAATTCTTCTGTGTTAAATTCTTATGAGTTAATTCAGCAATGAGCTGGTTTGGTACATTAACAGTGTATTTTTTCATATAGCCATCTGAACTCACAGGTAACCTCATCATTTATTTGCAAGAATATACTCAGAAAAGAAAGCTAAAAAAAAGTCAGGATTCTAGCACATATTAATAATAGCCACCATATGTTGGATGCTGATAGCTTATGCTCACTTGTTTCTCACAGTGTCTCAAAAGTATTCTTTTATTTGTGGATTTCACTTCAGTCATCCAGCATAGCATGCTAATGGTTAATCCTTTGAAGTTACCTGTTAAATGAAATGAATCAAATGAATGAAACTTCTTTAAAGAAATGTTGTCTTTTTTATTACTTTTTAAGGAAAATACCAAACCCAAACCTATTACAAAAAGTTGAAAAGATTTCTGTAAATGGCAGGTGGACAAATTTGCCACTTTTGCAGCTGCCAAAACTAGATACTGTTTTTTAATAATCAAAATCAATATGTTGAAATGCTCTTTTAGTAACTTGTATGGGCAGCCCTGTTAACTGTGGGATGAGCAGTGAAGAGGAGCATTCATTGGTCACAGATGTTCTGAGAGTATGAAGATTCCGTGTCACCAGTTCTTGAAAGCCATCTTGACAGAATTTATACTAATCCAATGAGCTGCGCTGCAGTTTTGAACAAGTATCTGAAGTAATTTTGCATGTTGTTTTTGTGGCAGTGAGAGGCATAGTCTACACCAAGGAGCATTACACACACACACACACACTCTGTCAATTACAATACTTTTCTCTGCATCCAACACAAACCCAGTTTTCAACAGTTGCAGTTTCATGGCAAGTAGAAGGGGGAAAGTATGTAAGTATGTTTGCAGCTTAGATCCATCACAGAGGTTTTTAAATTTTATTTTAGCCTTTATGACCTAAAATTCCACTTATATATACATATGTATTCATAACTTGCCTATTGATAAAACAGTTCTTAATGGTTAAAGGGTTGAATGCTGACAACTGTAATTGCTGTACATGGCAGACATTATCGGACATGCTTAAGCACAGTGCACTGTGACACAGTGACGCATTCCTGCGGTATCTATTGGTTTTTCTCTTTACAGATTTTGTTGCTAATTGAGGTCCAGCTCTCCTACATCAATACAAACCACGAAGACTTTATTGGCTTTGCAAAGTGAGTTTCCCAGTGTTCAAGACTGTTTGAGCTTATTAGCACACATCACATCAGTATGTGTGGGGTTGTGTTAGCTAGCCATTGCTAGTATTGCTTTGACATTGCTTATTTTTAAATGTGTTTGAAATTACTTCTGAAATAAGTCATCTTGAGCACATTTAAAATGCAACTCTCCATAATAAGTCATGATGTCATTTCTGCAGACTTTCTTTAAGCGTTAGTAAAACCTCTTTTTCTCACAGTGCGCAGCAGAGAAGCAGCCAAATGAGTAAGAAGAGTTCTGCAGGAAACCAGGTGAGCCAAATGCAGATGCAGATTTCACTTAAAAGAACGAGGCCAGTGTTCAAAATGTGTCCATCAAGAACTGGAGCAAAGCTGCCAGGGGCTGGGGGTGGGATAACGACTAATAAGTGTGGTCAGAAGCTCGGCTGTTCATCTCTCTGTCTGCTTCGATTTAAGTTTGTGCCTTCTTGTGTTTTGGTGAATGCACATGCTTGACTATTTGATTATCTTGTGTGTGTGTTTTTTTAAGTTGTTGGTTTTGTTTCTGTTGAAATTAACAACAGGCCTTTTGTGTTGTTGTCTCTTTTTCTTTCTTTGCATTGTCCTCCTCTATGTCAAACCTTCTCTGTGCTGATCCCTGTGTTTAACCTGCTCCTCACCTGGAATGTGCCCCCATGCATCCAATTTCCTGCTCCCTGACCCCTGACCCTTGCCCTTTGCCCTTGCCCCCTCCTGCTTGTCCCCTCTTGCACCTCTCTGAGCAGCCCTGCCACACTGCCTGTCCTGCTGGGGGGGTCTGGTAAGTAATTCTAATTTGGGGAACAGGGTTCATGGTGAAACAGGGACAGAAATGGCAGATATTGCCCATTTTTCTGTAGCACTGTGATGTATTGGCTAGAAAATGTTTTGCAGTCTTTGCAATTGATACTATTGAGAATGGACCCAATGTTGTGTCACTGTATTTCCATGAGTGGCAAGGCAATACTACCCTATGTCTTCATGCCATTTTATAATTCCATATTTGTTAAGCAGTCTTAACCTGGGATGCGGTTGTGGAGAACAGATGAACTTTGAATAGAATAGTGCAATTAACGAGGTGTGAATACAAATGATTAATTCTGGTTAATCAGACTGCGGTAATGCAGACTTGTGGTGTTTTTTTGTTTAAATCTGACCACAAATCTTATTGTCTTGCCACTCACTGCAATTGCAGGTAAAAAAAATTGGAAAAGTGAAGCTCATACTTTTTTAGCCCAGCACTAAAGCTTTGCTCATCTAGAATGTTCTGCGAAGTCTGACCCGGCAGTATCCCCACATACCTGGACAGAGTGATGTGGCCAGGGGGTGTGCCCGCCGACACTGTCTTAATGCTGTGTTTTATTCTCTTCCCTCTCTACTGGTGTTTCAGGGTGCAGCACCTCCACCTTCCAGCCAAATTGTACGAGCCCAGTTTCTGTAAGCCTTACTGCTGCTTTCCATTATAACTCTCTGTGTGTGGGGGCTGGCTGGGACACTAACACAGGGACCACGTTCACTGTACTTCTGTCGTCCCCACACTCTGTGGAACCGCACTCTCAGTCACACACTCGGACAGGCACATCACTGGGTTCGGACTGCTGTACTCACCACCTGAATAGTTAAAACATGCAAGGCGTATGGCGCCTGTTTTAGTGAATGTATGCCAGATCTGCTCACAAGAGAAAAAAAAAAGAACAAAAAACATCTACTTAATCTTCAAAGATCTCCGTAAAATGAATACAGTTTGACCAACACTGTACTGTATTTGCAATTACTGTGTAAAATCAACCCTCCTTCTGGTTGGTTTTGTCTGGAGAGTTTTAAACACTGAATAAGATGCCATGTGGACTTTAAAGTGTATCCACAAACATACTGCATTTAGGTGGCTGTATCAGTTTTAATCCAGATGCACTGTCTGATGGCACTGATATCACTGAGCTCCTCCATCATCACTGTCAAACTCTGAGGAGTCCAGCTCCTATTAACCTCACCTTAACCCCCACCCCACCAAGCTGTGCTTGTGCTGGTCTGCAGTTTGCAGCGCCTTGAGAAGTGGTCAGTCTGCGTTCTGCATGGGGAACGGATGGTTTTAACAGACCTTCATTGGCGGACACGGGCTAACAGATGTGCCTGCGATTAAAGCCAGTGGCGTGACTGCCTGTGTGCGATATATCAGGGACAAAATGGCGCTTTCCAGCAAACTGGGACCAGACACAAGTCCAGCTGTCTGTTCACTGACTAATCAACCTGGAGAGCACAGGTCCCAAGCCTTGAGCCAAGCAGGGGGGAGGAGGGCGAAGATGTGTCTACTACTGGGAGAAAGAGTTGGACCATAGCTTATTTAGAACCGAAAGGCGAAGTTTCTGGTGTTCTTTAGAATAGGTTGGTAGAGCAGGGGTCTGTGTACTTACTCAGTCCCTGTGTGAATTCCAGGGAGCCTCAGGGCTGTATGTGAGAGCTCAGGGAAGGGGACGGTTGTGTGGAAAGACTCACTGCAATGCCACAGTTTCACTTCATGGCCTGGAGGTGCAGGGTTCTGTTGCAGTACCGCTGGGCCCACGATGAGTCATCGGTGTGCCGGTGTTTATGAGTGTGAATCCTTGGTGTGTTTGTGCGAAGCAGGATGTTTGGGTCACCTCTACCCTGTGTGTGTGTCATCTCGGCCCCCTGCTTCCTCCCACCCTTCTAGTCTCCCTTACCACTCTGCTTTCCTTTCCCTGTCTCCTCTCTCTCTCCTCCCCTGCCTGAGGTTCATTTTTAGACCTTGTCCCTTCATTTCCTTCCACTCTCCCCTTTTCCTCTTCCTGCTCACCCCTCTCACTGACAGCTTTGTAGTGGGCATTTTCCAAGTCAGTGTTGTTTGATTGTGACATCCCCCCCCCCACCTCCCACCCCTTTCTGTCTCTGTCCTCTCTCTCTTTCTCCCTGTCTGTCACCTCTCTCACAGACAGTAAGGATGATGTACGTATGTGGGTGTGCTTGTGTGGGTAAGAAACGGTAAACACTTGTATGGGGGTTAAATGAATTGTAGCATTTTGATTTATATGATCATTTTATGAAAGAAAATCATTTGTTCATACTCTGTGTTTGGGCAAAGAATGGGCAAAGTTTGACGTTGTTTATGTTACGGATCAGTCTGCATCAAATTGAAGTTGAAGAAAAATAATCCAAATATTTAGATATTATTTTAGGATTCTTATGTGGATTTCAGGTTGTGTGCCTAACATTGATCTTTCTTTTTGTCTCAGCAGCATAAATCTCCACATCTCCGCAAACTCCTAATGACTCTTTACAGTAACTGCTGAATCTGCTGGACCAGCATCCGGAAGCTTTGGCTCCTGTGTTCAGACTCTTCCCTCCTCTGACTCATCTGTTTTTGTCTCCTCTTCATCTCTGACCCCTGAACTCTCAACCCTCTACAGGTTATCCGCAAGGGCTGGCTGACCATCAACAACATCAGCATCATCAAGGGCGGGGCCAAAGAGTACTGGTTTGTGCTGACTGCAGAGAGTCTGTCATGGTTCAAAGATGATGAGGTGAGGTTTGCCTGGGTGATCGTGCCATTCCTCGTCCCTCCGATCCCTATTCATGTCATCATTATTCTGTTTTGGTCTACTTCACTGAATCCCCCTGTTGTTAAATTGCATACACTTTTTCATTTAAAATGGCTTCTTAAATGTGTCTAATTATTTAAAGGACTTTGGACATCCAATCATCCAACTTTCTTTTGGAGGGAAGAGGACTTTCTTTCAATTGATTCATTCTACAAGACAATGTGCTGCTGTCCGCTAACATAGTGAGTGCAACAATTCCTGTTGAGAGAGTAAAAAACACCGCTCAGCACTCTTCAGAGCAACATGGAGTTTTATTGAAAGTATCCCTAGAAGGTGTTGAGGGCAATGGGGTGCAGCCCTGAACGGGAAAGCGGGGCAGCCGAGTCTGTGGAAGAGTGTTATATGGAGGGGTGAATGTATCCCCTCAGCAGTGCTAATGCGCCAGAAAAGACATTCAGACTGCCCGCTTCCCGCTGTGAGACCCAGGGTTCCAACATCTGTGTAGGAAACATCACATGAAACATGACACAGGCCGAGGAACCACAAAAGCAGGTCTGCAGTGGTTCCCAGCCGCTGTGTCTGCGGGGTGCAGGAGCAGCGGGTCTTACACAGTGGGTCTTACGCGTCCCGATTGAATGGCCGGGTGCTGTTGGTGATGCTGTTTCTGCCTGCCTGGCGGGCTGCCGTCTGTCTGCCTGTCTGTGCCTGCTGTACAGGTGCAGGAAGTTCTGCACAGCAAGTGTAGACAGGCAGACACACGACAACTCCCTTGGCCTATAGCGGCACAGGCCCCTCTGGTGACATCACAAGGCGGGCAGCACAAACAGAAAGCTGGCATACAAATGCGCAGATATGTGCTAGTAGAAACCTAAACATGCATACATATAGAGTGAAGCACATACATGCACAAGCTGGAATCCTGTGTATGCATTTACACCTCTGAACGCGCTGTTATCACATAACTGCATTCCTATATCTGAAATACTGCGCGTTGAACTCTGAGTGGTCAAAATTTATTATAGGGGGAGATTCCAGAGCTGCAGGAGTCTCTCTGATTTACACGGTCATCTACCCCTGTCTCTCTGCCTCTCCTAGCAGTGAAGGGCAGTATCCTCCCCTTTTTCTCATTCTTTTTATCTTGTGAGGCTGGGTCAGAGGTCGGGTGAAAGACTGACCTTCAGTTATAGTGGGGATCAGATTGTTGTGATAATAAACCACGTTTAATGGAATTTCTTTTGAGAATATCGTCCCAAGTCACACACTAGTACAGAGGTGCCAGTGGAATGTCTGAAATGCACTTGACCCTGGCTCTTTAGAGATGTATGATGTTTATTCTGCTGTTAGCTCTGTGTTGGGTCTTTTTTAAAGGGTCACTGGCTTCCCTCTTAAGGAAGAGGAGCAGTAAACCCCACCCTGTGTCCCCACTGCTTAGCACCTGGGGGTCTTCAAATTTCCCCCCCCCCCCCACCTTTTCTTCTGTGGGAGTCTCATATATCACCTCCTATCCCTATTCCTCTCTGTTTCTCTCTCTCCACCCTCTACCCCCCTGCTCCCCCTCCCCTCCGCTGAGAGTACAGGCATTTGGATGGGCTCACTCTGACACAGCTGGAACTAGCCCAAGCCAAACTAACACACACACACACACACACACACACGCACAATGTTCGCTCTTATACACTTAACTCAAAAAGTAAACTAAAACATGAAAAATTCATTCTTGACTGTACACAGATGCACATGTCCCTGGCCGACTTTTTTCTTTTCTTTACCCATATTACACATGGTAACCCAAAGTGCAAATAAAATTCACACATAAAGCTAAGGCACATTACATGCTTATGTGTACTCTTATTCGTACACATAAGCATGCGCAATCTGATTCAGAATTCACAAGCAGAGGCACAAAGTAAAAGGATGTCTGCTGATCCAGATTTAGTTTTATCCTAATTTTATCTTGGTTTGTACCGCATGCATGGCATGCGTAGCTCACTGGGCAGTTCTCTGTAGTTCTGCACCATCTACATCTACTACTGTTGGCTCACTAAGGCTCCAGTGAAATTTCAGTCCACTGATCCATGACTGCATTTAGCCATTTGTTCTTGTTCATGTAGCCATTGAGACTCATGTGTGTGCATATTTAAGCATAATTGGTTATTGCTGGTTTGCATTTTAATTGACACGATACAACCACTTCCAGAATACACCTTAGCATATTATGTTGTGTATTCACTGAGGAATGTCAGCGCTTACATTTGCAGCCATCTTTTAGCTGCTCAGAAACCTGCTGCACAGAAGTCCCTCTTTCCTACATCCCCTTTGCTGTCTCATTCTTGCAATTTCCCTTTTCTCCGCTTTTTAATGCTCAGAGTCGCCCCCATTTCTGCCCCCACCTCCCCCAGACTCTCTCTCTCTCTCTCTCTCTCTGAGCCATTGGCAGTCTCCCTGGGACTGTGCACATTCCTGGCTGGAAAATCGTAAGGCTTTGTCCAAACACCAGTTTCCAAGAGCCTGTGAAGAGAAATCCCACATCTCACGGATATTTCCACACATGTTACCCCCCTCCCCATCCCCCACACCCATCCCCCCACTACCCACACCCCCCACAGCATATCACCTAGCCAGGCCAGGCTTTGCACCCCTCCCCTCTGTGTCTCCAGAATACGGTCCCAGACAGAGTCATTACACTCGCACATAACCTCACGTTCAGTTAGTGTGATCTCCTTCTGTACGCTGCCCCATTGTAGTGCACATTTCATGTATGTACACCCCCCCCCCCCCCCCACCACACACACATAAAATTGAGTCTGCAGACACTAAAGGGCGTCCCTGTTCAGAGTCACATATTATTTGGACTTTTAAGATGCACAGGTTGAGGAAAAACACACGCAGTCACACAGATATCACTAATTTCACATAATCATTCCCAGCCATAGTCTTACGCGGTACAACAGTGAGTATCTGTGCGCATAAAGCGCTCACACAGTTTGACACATGAGGCCTGTTTTCTGTTTTCTTAATTTAGGTTGATTGTGCAGCTGTATAACATCTTACTAGAGGTGACATTTGCACTTATGGGTAAAAGGTTTCATAAAGAACGTAACTGCTTATCATAGTTTCTCATGCACCTATACACTGAAGGAAACTGTCCTGCTTTCAAATCCAAATAGTTTAAAACCACAAAAACAAGAGCAAAAAAATTCCCAGCATATACTTTTCGAAAGAGTGCTAATGTACTGGATTTGTGACTGGTTGCAAAGTTATGATAGTCATTTCACTCACGTACGCATATACTGAGACCGTAGTTGCTTAAGAATTTCAGAATGCCTTTGTGCGAAGGGTCAGCATGATCCACTTGTCTGCATGCTGTCTACACTCTGTTTCTTCTCCCATTTACTGTACCCAGTAGCCTCTTTTCTCTTCACTGGTACAGTCAAGGCCTTACTGGCTGTTTGTCTGTTTCAGACAGCGAATGTAAATGGTTAGAGTGCGAGAGAGATGAAGAAAGATTGGGAGTTTAAGAGACAGAGAGAATGCTGGAGAGGCAGAAAACTGAACAGAGAACAAACCAACGAAGCGAATTCCGTTCATCTCGTCCCCTGTGTATGTCTATGTGGACGACGTCCTTCCTTGCACAGTCTAACCAATGTGCAGACTACTGTACACCAGTATCATCCTGAACAGGTAGTCTGAACACTGGGATGACGGAGCAGGAGGCATTTTCTTCTCGTTTTGTTGTCCCGAAGTTTTTGTAAGAGGAGTAAGCAAGCAGGGCAAAGAGTCAGCATCTCTCCTCTCCCATCTCAGAGCCATTAGAAATTAAGAGAGAGACACCCCCTTTTAGATGTCTCTGTCCCTGTCCCCATCTCCTCGTCCTCTCCTGTCGCGTTTCCGTCCCCGGTCTGTTCTTTTCGCTCTCCGTCTTAGGGCTGCGGCCGTGCAGAATATCCAGCCTTGACGTGGCACATTCGCTCAGACGACTGGGGAATCTGGCAGTGCATTTAGGGAAGGGATATTAAAAAAAAAGTGCGAGAGAGGGAGAGAGGGAGGGACCAAGTGGCCATATATGGGTTGACGCGACCCTTGGGAAAACGACTTGGAGTGATCTGCAGTTTCTCTCTCTCTCTCTTTCTCTTTCCTTCTCTATCCCTTTCTTCCCATCCATTCCTCTCTGTCAGAACATACCTCTTTCATGGGTCCTCTGCTCTGGTTTTCGCTTCTTCTTTCCCCCATCTTCCCTCTTCTCTGGCTTTTTTCCCCCTTTCCACTTCTCCCTCTCCCACTCTCCCTCTTCCTCTCCCTCGCTCTCTGGGCACTAAAGCGGTACCAGATGTTGCAGACTTAACGCCAGGCAGTCATTTCATCTTTTTTTTCTCTCTCAAAACTCAGGCAGGAAGTGGGCCCCTCTGGAATGGAAAGAAAAAAAAGGAAAATGTTGAAGAAAGAAACAGAGAGAGAGGGGCACGCAGAGTTTGCAGAATGATTGGACAGTGTTGTGTCCAGTTGTAGTGGAGGCTGAAACTCTCAATCTTAACGGACACTCATCTTACCAAGACATTGCATTACACTCTCACAGCTGGACACCGACTCTCACATGCGTGGACACAATGGCTTTCCCATTGCACTCTCTCCCTCTCTCTCTCTCTCTTTTTCTTTGTATTTCTCACCTCCATCCCCATTCCACTTCCAGCACTGTCTCTGTGTCTCTGTCTGACCCTACACTCCTCTCCTTTCTCTGCACTTACCAATGGAGAGTCTTTCTCCGATGATTTGTGCTGTAACTGAAGCCGTTTCCTGAGACTGGGACTGAAGCCCCTCTGGAAGGGAGAATAGGGGGGAGCTGGGTGGAGGAGAGGGGGGTGGTTTTTTTTGGAGAAATGTTGTGTTTCAGAGCTTCAGCCTGAGTAATGACTTCCACATGTGGGCCCTTCCTCCCTCTCTCCCTCTCTCCCTCTTCCCTTTTTCCCGCTTCACTCCCTCTGTGTCCCTGCTTGCTCTCTCGCATTCTCCCCCTGGCCTCCGTGGTGCGCCCCATTCCTGCAGGTGGGGGTTGACTCCATGTATTGGTTATGTCTGTGATGGTACATGGAAGGAGCCATTTTGCTAAAGGGCTTGGTCACGTTGCCTTTGCTATAGCAGTGCATTCACGGCTTGCGCTGTCCAACACTGGTATGGGTCTGTTGCTACTGGGCTTTATGAAGTCAAGCAATGAGTGCCTAAAATTAGGATGTCCTGATTGGTTGAATCTGTAGATCATTCCTGTCACTTTATTTATTATCTCGTTTTGTGGTATTGTAATTGATTCTGCCATGAAACGCCACTGCGTGGAATGTTTACATTTCAAACTGACATGCCTCAGCAAACAACGCAAACAATCCAGACCACTCGTCCACACTCATCCTGCTGTCTTTGCTGCTTGTTATAATCGTCCCCCGCATCAGTATTTGTTCCTCTCTGCAGTGATATGTCCTTTCCTCTGCCCCACGTATCGACTCTGTGTGTCCCTCTCCCCTCCACGTCGCCCCCCTCTCTCTCCTACTCGCTGTGCTCCGCACTCTGTGTTTCTCCTTCTTCTGGCCCCCTCAGCCCCTGTCTCTGTCTGTCGCCCTCCCTCAGACACAGTGCAGCTGTCAGTGACACCCAGGTTTTCCCACGTTCTAACCCTTCCAGGATGACATAACACCCAGTATAGCAGCCCAGCTTTGCCAGGATAACACACTGACATTGAGGAGAGAGATACAGTGACTAATGCGCTACACTATCCACCTTGTTTTGTGTGCTGGGTTGTTCAGCTGCAGCTATAGTGGCATTGTTTCAGATTGTGTTGTTCAGCTGCTGATTAACGGGCGATCACTAATTTTTGAGGAAACAGAATAAATAAAGCAGCTATTAGATAATGGCTCAAACATATGTGTAAAAACTAGTGTTCCTGCTGGTAGTGCATTTCTTGTATGATGTTATTCGCAGTTAACACTGATGTCTTCGTTGTGCTCGTTGACAATCCACAGCTGTTATGTCATCAGCAGTCTTCCGTCTTCATTCACCAAGCTTATCTCTCCTATTGTCTTCCTTAGGAGAAAGAGAAGAAATATATGCTACCGCTGGACAACCTCAAAGTTCGTGATGTGGAGAAGAGCTTCATGTCCAGCAAGCACATATTTGCCATCTTCAACACTGAGCAGAGGTCAGAGGTTATATGGCTTTTGAGGGTGTGGAAATGTGGATGGTGTGGCTGGAATAGATTGTGAAGTTTGCTGGATGCTGGATCACTGGATGTATAACTCAGGGAAAGGAGATTTGAGGCGAGGTGGGGGGGGGGGGGGGGGGGTTATGTGGTTGGGATATCCTGCATTTAAATACTTATGTTACCTTCTGATACTGTTAACAGTGTTGGCTTATCTAAATGGAACTACTGTACCTGAGTTTAAACACATTTTTGGAGAGAATGTCCAAGTACCCAAAAACTTCAAGGTTCAAGGGCAGTATGCGTCTGTTCAGAAAATTTGATACCTAGAAAGCATTGATTTTCGCTGATACCTAGTTGTTTATTTTGTTATAAGATTCAGGAAGAAATATTGATAGGAATTCCAGTGCAGCCTTCCCAAGGTAACCTTTTGGCTGTTTTTCACTACTCAGCTTTATCAGAGGATGTCCCTGCACTAAATTAATTCATTAATGTCCAGCTTAACAGCTGCTCTGTTGACAAGGGTAGAGAAGATTTTGAAGAAGTGGAGAATATGCCCAATGAGGTTCAAAAGATAGGTTAGGTTGGGGGTTTTAAACAAAATAGATCTGTGAATGGTGTTCCTACAATTTTTTTTTTTTAGGCAGTGGAACAGCATGCATGGACAGGTAAGGTGTGGGCTCTGTATAGTTTTTGGATCTATAATGGAATAAAATTTCCCTGCACCCATGCATAATGGAGGTGTAGTTTGGTTCATATTTATATTTTTGAATAAACATTGTCCCATTACATCATTCATTTAAGTAGACACCACTCACGTTTGTACGTATTCTACATTTATACAGCTGGACATATTTACTGAAGCAATTCAGCTTAAGCTACTTGCTCAAGGGTGAAACAGCAGTGGCCCAGCCAGGATTTGAACCTGCAATCTTTTTGTAACTGGAGCATTGAAGTAAAGTATCTTGCTCCAGGATGTCTTGCTCAACAGCAGTGCCCCACCTGGAAATCAATCCCACTCCCTCCAGGAACAGGTTCAGTGTTCTAACCGTTACCTCATGTGCTTCTAACAACTCACGGCACAGAAATAATCAGTTCTGTGTAAAGCTTTATGACAGTTAGTATAATTCAAGAACAAATACAGCTAACTGTATCCACGCGTCAACATTGTGACTTTCTCACTATGTTAAATACAGAGTCAAAGAACTGTTAGTTTTCGTTGGAGTTGTCTGTTGTGAAGCAATGTACTGATTCCTTCCAGTTTCCTTCAGTTTTTCCTACCGTGCGAAACTGCCTGCTCATCTGTCCATGCAAAATAGAACTTTCTTGGTGTATTGGCACTTTCCGGTTTCCAGGTCTCAAATTATGATGCTGTACGTTTGAGCTAGGTGGGGGAACCTGAACAGAATATTGTATGTTACAGACGTCCGAGGGGAATCAAAGAGACAAAGAGGGACTCAGATGTGAAGCCCGCTGAGGCAAAAGGGTGCAATGCTGCTGGCTCCTCATGATGTCCTGGCACAGGGAGAGGGGAGGGGGCAGGCGGCTGGGTGTGAGGGAGTCTTGGTGATTGTAATTTGGCTTGCAAGGAACATGTGGAGTTTGTTTATAATTCTGTCTTGAGCTTCTCTAAAGAGCGGACCGCAAAATACCGACGGCAGGCTAATTAAGCAGCTAATCAAATCCAGACCCGTCCGGACTGAGAAATGAGGCTTCTCTTGTTAGGAAAGAATTTCTGCACTCGCCACAAAGAGAGAGAGAGAGAGAGGGAGAGAGGGAGAGAGAGAGGGAGAGAGAGTGGTGGGAGGGAGGAGCAGAGGAGAGTAAGAGATCAGCCAGGAATGTGTCAGAGCGTGTCCTACGGCGCCCCCTGTTCCTTTGCCTGTCTCTGTGTGCAGCCTTGTGAGTGCTGGTGTGCTAGCCAGTCCTGATTCCAGCATGCTGTCCCTGTCTGACAGTAATCAAAAACCTCAGGAAACTCCCAAAATCAAAAACAGCCAGGGATTTGCAGAAAAATTCCACAAAACAAAAAAATCCTGGCTCTCACAGAAAGAGAACGAGAGGGAGAGCGAGAAAGAGGAAAGAAAAGGGATGTGAATTACTGGTTTCAGGCCAGTCGTTGTGAAATTGTGAGTGTATTCGTAAGTACAGTTTGCGTGTACAAGTATCTGTCTCACCAAGCTACTGTGATCAGTTACATACTTGACAGGCAATGCTGGAGACAGACAGTGAACCCAGAGGTACTCTAGTTTCATCATAACTGACTGTGGCTCCAGCTATGAAGCAGCATTATGATTACATTGACACAAGACCACTGATTCCCCAATTGCCTGACATTAACAGGTCAGCCACAGACTTATATCCAGCTGAGCCAAAACAGACTATGCTGTTTGGGTCCACTAATCCTACATTCACAAGCAACAACAGTGAAATGGCACAAACCAGCAAAACCAGCGTACCTCTTCCATTTGAGGGCATGGCGCTCATAAATTCACCTTCAGCTGTACCCATAGAAAATGAATGTGGAAGCAATTACGCAGTGTCAAATACATAGACTGTATAAGAGTTCCAGCCATCTGAAAGTCAGTTACTTCAGAGAATTGGAGGGGGTGTAGGGGCTGCTTTGGCTGGTCTCCACATCACTGGCCTGGCTCAGGACAGGGGGGATTGGGTTTCTTATCGTTGCCAGGCATCTTGAGGAAGATTCTCTACTGCAGCCCCAGACTGGAGCATATTTGTCCCTCCCAAACAAAAAAAGCAACAACAAAAGAGGAAAAAAGGAGACAAAAGAGGGGAAGAACAACAGAGTAATTACAGAGAATGCGTAACAGATGGGGCTTGTGGGTCTCCAGATTCCTGAATCTCTGGGAGTTGCAGCGGCGTCACAGCAGTGGTGTCTGCAGCTACAGGCAGAATGGAGAGAGAGGGTGGGACGTGGCCTTGTGGTTAGGACTAAATGACCTAGTGGGTGTGTTCATATCACATCTTCAAGTGTTCCTGTGCGGTTGTGCGCGGCAGCGAACCAGAGACGTCTGACTTTTGACTGGTGTTGTTTCAGGAACGTGTACAAGGACTACCGGTACCTAGAGCTGGCCTGTGACACCCAGGAGGAAGTGGACAGCTGGAAGGCATCTCTGTTGCGTGCTGGGGTGTACCCTGAAAAAGCCTCAGTGAGTACCTCTAACTCCTCCCACAACCCACTATGGCGCCCTGTTCTTCCATTGATTCATGAATCAGGACCAGGGTCAGCATTCCTGTGCTGTTGTGTCACTGTGTGGAGGATCAGTGAGGGAGGGGCACTGCGCTCTGTTTTTAATCATCATCAGCCCCCCCCACCCCCACCCCCCCGCTCCTTCAGCCCACCCTCTCTCTCTTTCTCTGTCTTCACAAAAGAGAAGCTAGAAAACGTGTCTCTCCATAGTGTGCAGTTGGCAGCCGCGCAGTGATGTCAAAACTCCATCAAAGCTCCTTTTGAAGTGTCTCAACACTCACGACACAACAGACCGCACACTCAAAAGAACTATCTCCCGCTGTCAGCCCTGATCCGAGCCCACTCTCTCTCTCATGCTCTTTCTCTTCTCTGCTTTCTCCCTTTTTTTTCACTGTCACTTTCTCACTCCCCTGCCATTACTCCTCACATTCCTCTCTTGGATTCCTGCCCTCTCATTTTTCCATCTCCCTGATCCCCTCCCGTACGCTTGCTCCATGTTCTCCCCCAGGTGGATGGCGAGAATACTGGACCCTCGGACAACTTCTCCATGGACCCGCAGCTGGAGCGGCAGGTGGAGACCATTCGCAACCTGGTGGATTCCTACATGGCCATCGTCAACAAGTGCATCCGGGACCTCATGCCAAAGACCATCATGCATCTCATGATCAACAATGTAAGCTCTCTTCTTTCTCTCTCTTGGGAAGTAAGCACACTCCCTGTGCCTTGTGTACAGACTGTGAACTCTTCTCTCTCCTCCCCCCAGGTGAAGGAGTTCATCAATGCGGAGCTGCTGGCACAGCTGTACTCCACAGGAGATCAGAATGCGTTGATGGACGAGTCGCAGGAGCAGGCCCAGCGGAGGGACGAGGTCCTGCGCACCTACCACGCCCTGAAGGAAGCCCTGTCCATCATCGGAGACATCGCCACGTCCACCATCTCCACCCCACTGCCGCCCCCTGTCGACAACTCCTGGCTGCAGGCCGGGCCTGGGAGCTCCCGCAGGTAATGCGGAGTCTGGGTTCCCTCTCTGATTTTTGAGCCAACAAAATCACAGCCAGACATTTCTGCCCAAGCAGAAATCTATAAAAGCGTGTCCATTTTGAGCTCTGTTTGTGGTTTTTACTCAGTTTAATCCACCCGCAGGCCAGCTTTTGTGTCTGTTTCAGTAGTAGAAACCTGAATTGTTAGTGACCAGGCTGGGCTCTGGCTCTTTTGTCCCCTAGGTCACCTCCACCGAGTCCCACGGCTCCACGGAGGATGTCCGGGGGCCCCCGAGCCCCTGCGCGTGGCCCCGCCCCTACAGCTCCCCCTGTGCCATCCCGCCCAGGCCCCCTCGGACCCTTCAACAACAGTGCTGACGCCTTCCCGCCCCCACAGGTGCCCAGTCGACCCAACCGTGCCCCTCCCAGCATTCCCAGGTAAGCCAGGCTGTAGCCAATCACCAGCACTTCTCCACCTTGCATGTGCACCAAGACCTGAGATTTAAAGCTGCAGCAATCAAGGACCAGGAGATTTGTGTAAAATTAATATGCTTGACATATAAATAGAAAATAATTTGAAAAGTGTGACAACCATTATACTCAAACTGCATTACAGTTTACACATACAGTTTACACACCATAATATGGAAACTGGCCCACTGAAACTTAAACTCACACTCCATCCAAGGTAGTGATACAGACACCATGAAGCCACTCGGCTCTCGTACACTAGCATGTGTGTAACTTAAAATAGACCTTGGGTTGTTCTATATATGGACTAGATATTCAGCTCCCTGTGCTTCACACTGAAAGCTGTGTTTCTGCCATTGTTGAGACAAACATGTTCTGATTTGCTGGCTTGTTATGAATATCCTGTGTAGGCCTTCCACCTTCCTTTTCCTGCTTTGTTTCTAACTAATTGGTGTTCCTTCTCTGTAAATTGTTTGTGTAAATATGTGTGGTGTTTCTTGGCCAAAACTCTGTTTGAAAAGAGATGTTAAATCTCAATGAGACAATCTCCTGGTAAGATGAAGGAAAAATAAAATGAAATATAGAAGGGCATAGTCCATCTGTAGCCAGCATGGCCAAGGAGACAGCGCCGCAACCTCCTATTACCAACTGTAGCTTCCTAGATTAGGAATTAAGGGGTTGAATATCTGGTCATTGTCGTCAATGTGCAGAATATCTGTGATATCTTATTAAAACCCAGGAATATTGTTTGGCTGGCTCTTCTAAACATTCTATCTTAACAGGGATTTTTTCTTGTTTTGTGAATTGTATGGTCAGTGTTTCCTATTCAAATACATTTGGAGTACAATTTTTAGGAGAACCAGTGAATGATAATTGTTACATTAATTTAGAGAGATCATCTCTAGGTACCATTTATATGTATCTTCTCATTTAATCTGAGTGAAATTAAAACATAAACGAGCCATACAGCTATGACTATCTATACACAGCTAAGACCACCTATATTCTGTGCCTCGGTTTTCAAAGGAATATGTCGTGTTTTAATGTTTACCAGCTTATATTTTGTTTCAAGTATTCAGAATATTTTACACATGGCTTCCTCGCTCATACTGTAACATTTACACCGGACCTTGTACTTGTCCTTTCTAAATTACTGCCAAATGTCAAAATGTAAATTCTTATGTTGCAGATGAAGTTGATCACATGGGCACTGTCAATGTGTGAGCAGTGTGACTGAACACGCAGGCACGCACACACACTCACACACACCCCGGGTAGCAGCCTCAGCAAAGGCAGTGGTTACTTGAGCTGGGTGGGGTCCACCAGCTCATGTGTTTTTCATACTCTGCTCCTCTGCATCCAGACTTCCCAGGCTTTCTCCTCCAACCCTGCTTTCTCTTAAAGGCAACACATTCTCTGCAATGCAGGTTTTTTTTGTGTAGTGTTGATCTGATTTTGGGAAGCGGAATTCTGTTGTGTGTGTTTAATAACGGACTGCTTACAGCAGAATGTTCATGACTGATGTACACTGAGCACATTTACTGCCATCCTGTGTATGAAAAGACTGGTTCTAACACACGGGGCTAACTTTGTTTCACTCCTGGTTTTTCTCACTAACAGCTTCTAACTCTCCTTCTGCTTCTTTCTTTTCTGTCCCTCCCCTCCCTCTTTCTCCTTGCACAATCCTGTTTTAACACCCTCCTTCCTTTTCCCCATCATATCCCTCTTTTCCTCCTTACCCTCCTCTTTTCCTTCATTCCATCCTTCCACTGCCCCCCTCTCCCGCTTTTGGCCTGTCTTTCATTTTCTTTCTGCCTCATTTCCTCTGCGTTCCAAAACTTCTCCTTTGGACCTCACCCTTTTTCCTGCCCAACTTCTCCCTCTTTTACAATGCTCCCCTCACTCTCCTCTCTCCGGGTCCTGCACTGTACCCATTTCTGTCCCCCTCTTCTCTGCTTCATCCATCTTTTTTCTCCCTTTAATCGTTCCCTCTCTCAACTGTCCCTCCATGCCTGCCCCCACTCCGCCCTACCCTACCTTGCCCCGCCCTGCCACACCCTGCTGCCTCTCCCCTGCTCCTCTTTCCCTGTCTCTCTTTTTCTGTCTGCAGCCGGCGGCCTCCTCCTTCTCCCACAAGACCCACCATGATTCGCCCAGGCGACCCCTCCCTCCTGGACTGAGCACTCTGCTGGGCCAAACCAGGCTCCCCCACAACTAAAGCCCTGCATGCCCCCCTCCCTGTCCACCCCCAGTGTAGCCACTGTCCCTCTGTGGCCCAGTATATAGTAACCCTGTGCAGTGCTTGTGGTGTATCGCTGTGTCTCTGTGCTGTGCTTTCCTGTGGTACAGGTTTGCAGGGTAGATCCAGTTCTTTATACTGGATTGTGGCCCATCCATCTCTCCTATCACCCCAACCACTGGCAATCCTCAGTAATACACATATAAATAGTCTGTTGCCCCTGCACTCCCACCCCTGCCATGGGCCAGGCTTAGACCCAGTGGTACCAGCCCACCAATTCCAAACCACAGTAAGACAGACGCTCCCAGTATTGCATGCCTGGGAAACTGCCATGATCTTTGTACAGTAAACGAATTCCAGTATATTCAGAATATTATCATATTGTATGCTTCAGGGCTAAGGATTACGTGTCAATTTCTATTAGCGATAAAAGGATGCGTGTACGAGTATGTGAGTGTTTGTATTCGTGTGTTTTGGGCATTGTTTCCTCTTGTCACTGTCCTTGTTTTTATGGTCAATATAGGTTGTTATAGCCCAAATGTAACCATAAGAGGAATTTCCTCACTGTGTGTGTGTGTGTGAGTGTGGTAAAAGCAGAAATATTCGTACAGGGTTGGAAATGCTTACAGAGGGAGTTCTGTGTATCTGCAACTGTCCTTTATTGCAATATGCTTAAAACGAAGAGGGACGGAGGTGTCTAGCCAGGCAGCATCACTGACCCCCCTGCTGTAACTGTAACCCCAATCTTATGCTGTCGTCTCATGAGAGACCCTCACTCCAAAAAACCTCAGTACAGAAAGCGTGCCATAGAGCTGTGAGATTGACTCTGTACTCTGTGCTGAGTCTCTGTTAACCTGCAAGAGCTCAGAGATAGCTTAGGAAGATTCCCTGTGTTACTGTCTGTGCGGTGTATTAATGGCCTTGCCAAGGTCTCCCTCAGTAGTTTCTCTCTCTCTCTCCTCATCGGTTTAGCTCATCACTCCCACACCCCTTTTTCCTCCCTCCCGTCCCCTCATCATTCAGAATAACTCTCCCCAGAGCCCCCTGTGACATCCCTCCTCCCTGTCCCCGCCCCCTCTCTGTGTCCAGCCTGCTTCTGTGTCTGAGCTCCAGGTCATTCCATTGTCTGCAGGCAAAGGGACCCTGTCTGTCAGTTTGACTGTCCGTACCGTCTCTGTCAATCTGTCTGTCTCCTGAGTCAATTGCATTTGACCGTTACTAAGGAGGATGTAACCCTCTTGTCTGTAGCGTCTCACGGTAGTCCTCAACTCCTCTATTGCTCTCAGTCTTTCTCGCTTTCTGTCTCTTTCTTGCTCTCAAATAAAGCTCTGGTATTTCCAGTCTCCTAAGTCTGGCGTGCTTCTTCTGGGGTCTTTGCTGTCTCTCTGAAAACCACAACTCAACACACTGCCTCTTAGGAAAAGTAAAAGCCACTCTCTCCTATTTCACACCACAAAAACACAGTTTCCCCACCAGCGCTTTGCAAAAAGCCTCTTTAGACCCCTCAGGGCTGTCTCTTTACATACAAGGAATACACAGATATTTCTCAACTTGTTTTCCTTTTTGAAAAAGGATCATTTTAGGTTCATTGTAAAAATGGATCTGCTGTTGTCATAACTTTTGCACTAAAATGCTTATTAAAATTTACCAAGCTTCCCTTTTCAGATCTTTATTGCAGCAGGAGTGTAATCTGGACTGATGCGTGTTTTTATTTTAAGGGTTATGGATTGTCTGAAAACTAATAGGATACATGGTGTACAACTATGCACTCCAGTGTGGTTGGACCTGCAGAAGATAATCAGTACTAATGCGTCCCAGTGTGGCTGTACAGCTTGTAAGAGCCCTGTTGGTGCTCAGTACAGAGGTATATTACTGGGAATTCTCTGTGGTGAGTGATTCTGTGTTATTAATGGCTTCTTGTATCTGTGTTCTTGTCCAGGAGACACGCGCCAGCTGTTCCCATGAGGCCACCGCACTGAACTCCTCCCCTCTGCACAAGCCCCACCACTTACCCTGTCTTGAATAGAAAATTGCTGTAGTACACTGACAACCACTCAACAGGATTCAAGTGCTGGTGCCGTTTTTGCCTTTTGATTGAACTATAAGCCAAAATTCTACCCCCGCCCCATCTACCGATTTACTTATGCAGCTATGTGCCTGATGCATGTCCATGGAACCACCAGTCCAGCCTCAACTAGTCAGGGCATGCCCCACCCCTTTCCACTTCTTTCATTGGGCAATCTTGTGCAGTTATCCATTGCTGTTTTACATGTCAATGAGGCTGCTGGACTGAGTTTAGCTCCTTATTTTCTTGTACATATATCAATATCTGTGTATGTACAAATGTAGCTGTGTCTAAGCGTCTGTCCGTGTGTCAGTATGTCTGTCTGGGATCCGTGTAAATACACCCCTCAGGTAATGTGGTGCTCCAGGCCAAAATAAACAGGGTTTCAAGTTCATTACTTTCTTCCACTCTATGCATTTGACTTGGCATAACTCTCAATTCTACACTTACTGTCTCATGTTTGCATTATGGTATGTTACTGGTCTGTGTATTGTTTTGTTACATTTATTATCAGAAGGTGTGCAGTTTGCCATAAGCAAGATTAGTAGCATACTACCTAGATAGATTGTATCTAGTTATAGTAAACACATGGAGGAAGAATGGGAGAGAAGAGGAATGTGGAGACCTATGAGCAACACTCTTTATCAAGGAATATTTTCTTTATTCAGCTGAACTGAAAGAAGCTCTATTGACACTGCAAATAAACACAGGTTATACAATTGCATGGTAACATATTGGAGTGAACTACTGACTTATTTGATCGCCAGAGGGAAAAAAAATCTGGTAATCAGAAAAGCATTCAAATAAAATTAAAAGGCTAGTTTAAAAGACAGAAAAAAATAATTGAAAAAATAAATTGTTAGTGAAAACAATAATTACTTCACTCCTTTTGGGGGTTCCCATAGAGTTTGCTGAAGAAGTCAGGGGAGGTGAAAGCAAATGTACCATCAAATGTTTTCTGAACATTCACTTCAGTTGCCTGGAAGAAAAATATTGGCTGAAGGATATGTGGGCTTAACAAAAATAAGAACATATTTAAGTTTTAAAAATCTTTATTTTACATAATGGTCATATGTACAGAGGGTTCCAAATAAACAAAAAACATTTTATTCAAAAATCACCCTTTTTAACCTTATATAAGCAATTTTAATGTATCAAATTGTTCAAATTGACCATTTTTGACACAAACCATGTTCACGATAGGATTCATCAAGAAGAGTCCCTCCTGGTCCTGCTAAGGAGTATTTTTGATGACACTCCTGGCTCAATCATACAGTAAAGGAAACTCAATTACAGACAGTCCCAACATCTTTGCTTCATCCTGGTACAGTAACTTCAGTTAAACTACACAGCATCTGTCAAATAAAAATCCTGCTTTTCTGGTGGCCATTATCCCATTGATTAACTCAGCTGGGGTAATAATTTCTGTCGCATATCTGTGAGGGCGCTTGGTAAGTATGAGGAGGAAATGGTCCATCTGGGGAAAGCTGACACCTCCCACTCTGCCTCAGTCAAAAGACAGACTAGGGAGCTAAAGATTTTCCACAATGAAACTGTACAGTCAGTCACTAATTGGCACCATGCCAGAGGAAGCCAGTCGGGCTTGGTCTGACATCTGGTGGAGAGAACTGAACACCACATAAGAGTATACCACACAAGTGTCTGAAATCTCCAAAACACAGAAAACATAAGCGTATCCATCAATTTCTCAGATGCCAGGTAAAACAACATTCTGCAACAAGGATAAAGAGACAACTTACTGCCCTTTCACTTTCATATTCTTCATACATAATGAGCAACAAATATTCAACAAACTGAAAAGGCTGCCATACTTTTTTTCAATCACTGAGATCAGTATTAGTAATTGGGAGATCGTCTACTATGTCTTCTTGTGTATTCCAAAGCAATGGGATACATGTGTCCGTTTATCTTGAGCATTTTTAACATTAACGTAAGTTCAGCTTTACTTTAAAAATACATTACCCTCAGCAAAATAGTTACTTTAAAAATGCATCTAAAACACACTGCAAATACATGAATTACATATACAGACTAAAAAATGTAGAAACATCCAATGGCACTTCATTTAGTTAAGCAAAACACTGTCTTATCTTTTACCCTTGAAAAACACACTTTGTATTCGTAGTGTTCCAAAAGTGTCTGATTTACTATTTACTCGGTTTTCAGGAGTTCAGTTGTTTTTAAGGTTCTGTGGACTCGAACTGAATGTGTTTATTTCCACAGAGGCTCCTGAATATTTCTGAATATAAACATCAATTGCCCACAGTGTTAAGACTTACTGAGGCCATATTAATGTGAACAGGGGGAGAGTGCTCTTTGAACCTCACAGGGCTTGTCAAGTCTCAGTGCCTAACAGGTAAAACATCAGGGATGTCCCCATCTCAGTGCCTCATTGTCCACGAGGCTCAAGTGAAACGTCAGGGATGTCCCCACAGCAGGGACCACCGTTTCTGCGTCTCACTGCAGGAAGCGGGACAGGTCCTCGTGGATCTCGGCCTCATCCCAGGGCCCGTGGATATTGTCCTTGTGTCGCTGCAAGCGCACCAGAAGCAAAGGGCACAGCAGTGTGAGGGTCAGCAGTGCCACGGCCAACAGCAGGGCTCCTCCTGGGGAGAGGCTGGCCAAGCCAGCCACGCTCCCCAGTGACACCAGGGCCGCTGCCCATTGGAAGCCCCACGGAGCCCTGTCCCGCAACCGGTGCAGCAGGCAGGGCCAAAGTGCAAACACCAGCAGGGCACAAGTCAGCATCGCAAAGGTGTGGAGCGCCCCTGGCAGCCGCGAGGCCAGGCATACTGAAGCGAACAGGGCCGCATTGAGGGACAGGCTACCCGGGGGGCTGGGCTGGGCATAGGGGAAGGACACCAGGTGCGCCAGGAGCATCATGGCAGACATTGCGTACACCGTGTCCGTGCTCACCGACTCTGTCAGCGTCTTCAGGACGGGAGAGAAGCCAAATGTGAAAGCGAGGAAGATGGCAGCACTTTGAAGGTCTGCTAACCGCGTGCGCCCGCCAGCTCTTGATGCGCCCAGAGCCTCGTAGAGTCCGTAACCCAGCAGCGCACATAGCAGGCCAGCCATCAGGAGCGTGGAGGGGGGAAGCTGGCCTTCTTCCATGTACCACCACAGCGTGAGGAACGCGGCAACACAGGACAGCTGCTGGGCCACCAGTCCTGCTTCGCGCACCACGCCCCAGTAGCGGTAATGCCGCACGCGTACATTGCGCCGGAGCTCCTCAAGGAAGCGACGGTCCACGTAGTTGTCTGGGAATGGCTGACGCTCATACAACACCTTCCTCCAGGGAACCGCGGAGGGAGCGCCGGGACCACTGTCGGCTCCCATCACCTGTCAAACACAAAGTTCACTCTCGCTTGACGTACCACACACCTTTGACATAAGATGTTCAACCTGCTCCTCCACTCTCTGAGACAAACAGACCAAGTGGCAATAACTGCAAATCGCACGATCCCAGCCCACAAACACCTTAGCTCAAAGGAACGTTCGAAAACCCAATGCGCATCTTAAAACTGACATGAGCTGAAAATGGAAAACCTTTACCATCAGTAAGACGCAGACTTTCTGACAGACACCTGTCTGTGTTGTTCAGTAGTTGTCGCATCCTATATTTTCAAGCCAGATAAGCCGCTAAAGACTACTTTCGACTCCGCGCTGACACGTTAGTTAGCGATTGTGAATGCTAGTTATTCAAAGAAAACTTCACAAAACAACAAAACTAGCGTGAACGGTGATTGCTTGCCAGCCAGTGGGCTAACAGGCAATTCCGGTTTCTGCTAACAAACCAAAACTAGCTATACTACCTAGCGACATTCGTCGACTGATCGCTTACAATAACCGACAACGCAAGTCAGATAACACTGATGAACTGTATAAAACTGCTTACATTAACCGGACTGACACATCCATTGACCGGCTAAGATAGCAACTGGATTACAGAGATAACCGGGTTAGCTGCATCTTCTCTCGAATCTCTTCAAGTCAGCTTCCGGAAGTGATTATTGCTACAGAAAAGAGAATTCCGCTACGATTAACCAGTTGAATAATATAAGCGCGCCATCTAGCGGACAGTTTAATGATGGATTCACGTTCGTTACTTCCAGTGAAAAACGCAACGACCCCACTCATGGCACTTCCGACCAACTACACTGCTCATCACTACAGCACACTGCTGCCACTGTTCAGCAGAATATGGAACCGAAAGCTAAGAAGAAGTCCCCTGAAACTTGTATGCAAGAACAACAGTATTGCCTTAAATGAGCATGTTAGCAATCACTATGCTTTTTAATAAAAAGTCTTAATATTAGTGACTGTACTTGCATCAGTAATCTGTTCTCCTGTTTGGAATCTTTGGTGTGCTTTTGTGGATTGCAAAAATGGCATCCTCATCTAAATGTGTTTTGTGTTGGAATTTCCATCCATTCCTCTTTTAATTACATTAATTGCAGAATTTAAATTCAGCTCTGTATTGGACTGTCACGCTTTAAAACATTGTATTCATGGCACAGCCAAGCCATGATACATAAACCATCACCCCATGAAAGATCTGTGCCCTGTTCAGTCCAGAACAAATCTTTCAACTCACACAATGAACAACAGTTCCCAGACACCAACAGGGTAGTCAGTGTCTGTCAGAGGGAGCCATCTCTTTTTCTTTTTCTTGCTTTCTCTGTATGTGATGAGTACAGTATGACATGACTCTGCAGTATTAGGGCCTGACAGGGACTAAACGTGTGTCTACTGACAAAACAGATAAGTGTTCAGGTTCACCTGCAGGGACCAAGCACCCAGAAAGCAGCTCTAGGGAAGGGGAGGGCCAGTCAGTAAGGCCAGCTGCACGTGACCATCGAGTACAGTACAGTAGTCTGAGTGGCTAAGTTCAGTCTCTGGCTCTCCTGGGAAAAGGCTGTCTCTCTGTTTCTCAGGCCAAGGCTCGTCTCTGGATCGGTGTCAGGGCATCGGGCCAGGGTGTCAGTCTATGCAGCACAGGGAGCGAGACACAAAGGTCAGCACAGACAGGTCAGAGCTCACAACGCGGGACACACTATTTTCAGCTCAGTGAGCAGGTATCAACTGGCAATTAGGACACTGATGAAGGCAGCTCTAATGTATGCAGCAGTGTTGCAGAAATTTCAAGACTTCCATTGACAAATGTAGAAATTTTATGACAATCAATCATGTGCTCACTCACTTTGAGAATACAGTACTTCCCAAATGATGACAAAGCCTAATGTTAATGTCCAGGCAGTAACAGATAAAAGACCACCCCCAAGCACACTTCTCCATCACATTCCAAAACACAATGAAAAACAGTAGGAAACATGTCAGAAAAGCAGCATTTTTCATTATACACAATTACAGCTGTATAACAACATGTGATACAGAATCTCTCCACTCCCTTTAATCCATCCACATTTCTTGCATAACTTAACACTTTTAAATGGTCATCTGAGCAGTGGACTACCAGGCTTCTGCTGGTCTGAGTGTATTTTAAGGGAATGACCCCTTAGTGCAAGTGTAGAACTAAAGGTCACTCAGTTCAGGATTGCCAAATTGCCCCAAACAAACTATAAACACACTTAAATACAAATTATGTAACATTTTAATGTGTAAAAAGTGACTTCATTCAGCTGTGTGAATAATTTAAAATTTTTATTTATATTGCTTCAGTAATATTAAACCCCTGTTTCACAAGAGGAGGGCAGAACAGAATATTAGAAAATATAAATCATATCTATATGTTCTGAACGGATGCACCTGCACCATGACTGGTAGCATAACAGAAGGCCAATGAGCTCCAAGGCAATTTCTTCATAACCATAACAAAACTATTTATCAATACACAAAATCTATTTCCGCTTTTCACCTCGTTCATCTCTCACAGAAATTATGTAACCGTTATACATATTGGGTCTGATCAGAGACATCTTATCATCAGTGCCACACTTTTCACCAGTCAAATTAAAGTGGTAATTTGTTTGGTGTATCATTGATACATAGCAGTAGATATTCATTTATGGAAATGATCTTAAACAGAAGTGTCAGATGAAGTAGGCTGAATCCTAGCATGACCTAAACAAACACCACGTGGGTTGCCATATGAGGTCATAGCAGTGTGACATGGCAGTTAGGGGGTTGCAGGAGCAAATCTCTAGTGGGGCATAATGGATTTTGCCTGAGCAAGGTACTGTACTTATAATGAGTAGCTTCAGTAAATGTCTAGAAGTATAAATAGAGCAGAGTAAACTATATGGTGTTCTGTATAAGGGCATCTTCCACACAGAAATTAGTATTCTTGTTTTTCTGCACAAGATTTACCCAACTGCTATATCTTCAACTGACGCTATATCAATAAAAACTGATACATCTGAAACGTAGGTGGAAGCTCTCAAATACATGACATCTGTGGGCACTCCATGTGTTCAGCCTATTCACTGTGCTGTCAGTCCACCATCGCCTCTGTAATATCCTGGGTACAGCAAGTTTTGTCCTACAGGGTTTTGGCAGTTCTCTCTTCACCCAGACAGCGAAGGTATTGAGTGGCTAATCGATGCCACTACCATCATGGAACCAAAAATATCTTCAGCAACTGATTTCAAAATCTGTTGGATAGTCAGTCTTGTCCAAAACCTCAAAATCAAGACACTTACTGCAGGTGGAATGCCCTGAAATGTCTTCCCCTGTCTTTTTCCTTGCTCAGTTTCATCTCTTCATTATAAAAATGACTTCGTGTCCTGGGAATCGCTATAGTGTAGCAGTTTATGTCTAACAGAGCTCTTGTCCGTGGTGAAGATGAAACGCCACATGGAGGAACGATCCAGCTCCTCATCTACCCCTACGGCCGTCTCATCTGCGTGTGGGCGGTGTTGTTTGACACTGCAGGTGTTAGAGCGCAGTCACTGTGTGGGCTCCAGACTGACTGACAGACAGGCAGACGGGCAGCTCCCCATCCAGGCTGAAACACGACACTTGTCAGTAGAGCTCTGAATTGGCCGCCACTTGAAGGCTGTGAATTATAGATGGACCTTGAGGATTTAATGACTGATCTCTTTTGCTCACTGCTTCCTCCCTGGCAATACTGCCCTTTGGCTGGCTGGCTGTCCCTTTACATGGCTGAGCAAGCAGCCAGCAGAGAATTGGCACACTGGGGTGTGAGCGTGTGTGTGTGTGTGTGTGTGTGTGTGTGTGTGTGTGTGTGTGTGTGTGTGTGTGTGGTGTTCATCAGCGTCACTGCATGCCACATAGGCAAGGGTGTGACAAAAGACTGCTCTTCAGAAGTCATGGCCAAAGCCAAACAAAAGCTCTAACAAAGAGCCAAACCTTAAGCATTTCAGTAACAAATGGAATCTCCCTACAGGGGGTAATGCGAGTGGCAACAGCCAAGCCACAATTCAAGCAACCCAAGGTGTGGCCAGCCGAACAGAGCAGAGCAGTCAAAAGATTTCAGTGCCTGGAAGACTTTGTTACCTGACTTGTAAACAGCATTTTCTTTTATGCAGTTAGAGGTTACATTAAAAAATGCATTTATACAGTAAGAAATACATCATAGCTACAACATATATATTTTATACTCAGATTAGTCCTGTGTGTGCTAAAATTGTAACATTTGACCAAGCTGGTCTACCAATCTCACTCATATATCAATTTCCTTGAATAGAGCCAGCAGTTATAGAGATGTACATATCTCTTTGTTCAATAGTTTGAGACTGATGGAGATAACGTGTGCGGTCCAACCACTGGAAGGCTCTATCTCCATGGCTCATGTGTGGCAATGAATGATTGTCTTGAACAAGTCAGTAAAGTAAGACAGAAGGCTCCAGGGAGCTTAGCAGGGATGTCCCACTGTTGCAGAACAAGACCGGATGGATAGTTTGGCAAAGTGTGTGTGTTTGTGTGTGTCTGTGTGTGTGTGTACTTGTCAAAGTCGCCTGTGTAAAGCAGCCTAGCAGCAGAGGAACCTGGTGTTCTGGTGCTGGCTGAGCCTGGTGCCAGGCCATGTCTTTCCCCACAGGGGGGAGGGTGCTACGTGCGGCTCTTCCTCTTGTCCTCAAAGAGGCTGCGCAGCAGGTAGACCTGTAGCCCGGACACCACTACCATGACCACAAGGTTGGTGCAGGACCACAGGTTGACTCGTTCGTAGTTGCTCTCCTGCAGGTTGCGGTCCCTGGCCTCAAACGCCCGCAGCACTGTCTGGATCTGTAAGCTCTTCCCCAGCCGGGCCTTCACACTGTTAATGGTGTCCTACAAGGGTGGGGGAAAAGAAGCAGAGATGAGACTCCATGTGTATATGTGTGTGTGCGTGTGTGTGCGTGTGTGTCCCTATACAGCAGCTGTGTCCCGATACTGAACAATCCCCATAGACCATGCGGTGAACTGAAACTTAACTGCTTAAATTAGTCTATTAAAATTTCCAAAGCAGCTGCAGTTTTGGGCTTCTTGTGATGATAATGTCTACTTACTGACTGAAACAGATACTAGATGAGGGTCTGTTTATTGAGTGAAACAGATACCAGATGACAGTGCTCACACAGGATATTCTAAAGTGTTCTGCTTTGGGTTACATGTTACTGTTCAGTCTTTCTGCCCTTGTGCAGTCACAATCACGAGGATACGGGAAGAAAAGCTGGGTCGCTGTGACACAGCCTATGCTGCAATGCACTCTGGGGGTTTACATGCCATTACTGTGGACTATTCCAAGGCCAACGCACTGAACAGCCAAATGTCACCCAGACTCATAGAAGGCATGTCACCAAACAAGCCTGCACAGTCAGTAAACACCCCGACCTTCAGCAATCCGGACTTAACCCTTTCACGTACAAAGACGGCCTTCTCGTTCCTCCCGGCACACACACCGTCAGTGCTTCAAGATAAACAGATTGGAATGGAAAATGGAGCCTCAGGCATATGGTCTAGTAAGGAAACAGGGTAGTCAGGCAACTGCACTTACCATGATGTCCTCCAGCTTCATATCGAGCATATCGGCTCCGTGGACATACTCCTTCCAGCTCTCAGGGTCTGCTTCCCCATCCTCCATGTTGTCCAAGATCAGCTCAAAGAAGATGATCTTCTCAGATACGGCACTGAAGGTGTTGTCGAAGCAGAACATGTAGTCCCCATCTTCTGTCTCCACTCTTCAAGGGATAGAGGGGAAAACATGGATGCAGGATAAAGAAAACACTAAAAACCACAACAAAAATTTTCACATTCAATTCATCAATGCAGTCTAGTGGAAAATACAAAAAAAATCATGTTGTCAACACCATACTGATATGTAGAAACTGTGAAAGGTGCTACTGTGTACAAGACTAGCATCCTGTATGCATTCATGTAAAGGTACCACCTACGTGTGTACGCCATCAGACTTCCTGTGGTCTCTGGCCAGCACATGCCCAGTTGGAGAGGATAGGTAGAAATCAACGTCTAGGCCTGCTCCGTCAAGCACCTGTAATGTCAAAAACACAGGTAAGCAGAGTCAATAGACTGGAAAACCACTGAAATGCCATCTATGATGGTCATCGCTGAAGACATGCACAATGAGCTGAAATTTTAATCTTTGAAATGTACATGGGTGAGGGGACAACACAATGCCATGTACTGATACAATATATTCTAATGTGTTAACGTTGCGCCAAGCATTTCCTCTTACATACTGACCCCTAACCTAGAGGAGACGGCTCCTGTGTTTCCACACATTTAAGAATTTGGGCTGTGTTTGTGTGCAGTGAAAAGGAGCAGAGCTAAGCACGTTTTATGTCTCCTGACCTGATCTGTTCAGCTGGTGGTTTTGCAAGACTGTAAAACCCTGCATTAATTTGGACGGTGCAACTCTATTCATTGATTAAGATACCGTAAAAGGGGTGCTAATGTCAGCTACCAAACAAGCCTAATATTACTGGGAAGTAATCCTCGCATTTGGTTCTAATAAAGAATTAAGTGTTTCAGAAAACAAAGATGTCCATCCAGTTCGATGTCAATTTTGGTGATACCTCTTCAAGATTTTAAAAAGACAATGTTATCTAAAGCTAAATTCTAGTGAAAGTGCTTTCAGATGACCTCTGGCTGCAATGGAGACTGCTTCTAATATTGATTTTTTTTTTACAGCGAGTGTATAATGGATGTTTAGAGAACACCAAAACCATGGAAATGTTGATAACCCCAAGACAGACATAACAATTTAGCTTGCTAGCTATTTGCTTTAAATTTTGTTGGTCACCGTTAGTGTCAAATCGAGGTGAGAACTAAACGGCAATAGCAGCTAATACCCCATTACACTGTCAAATATATTCTGCTCTTGTGCATATTTCATTTGACTTGTAAAACTACGGAACTGCTGCCTGACTAGCTAGCTACATATCACGCAGTCAGAGTAGCTAACCAGCCAGATATTTGAAACCACTGCGGTCACAGAATTAGAATGGTAACTTGGCTATCCCCTCCGAGCCTCATTTACGTATAATCCAGAGCCATTTCGGTTAAATTAATCTGAAAACAGTACAGAGTTAGCTAACCAATATCATACAAATACAAAACAAAATACGGAACATATACATGAGAGGCAACTAGCCATATAGTTCGGCAGTATTGACCGATGCCGAGTTCCGCTTGGTTAGATATAGACATCCAGTTAGCTAGCTAGGTAACACCGGATAAAACAATAATAAACATCGAGGGGAAAAAACTCCTTCACCTGATATTCAATTTCCAACGATGCATCTTTCTTCATGGTTTGGAAGAAACACTCCTTGCGGCCAGCGGGTAGGGTGAAGGTGAAGTCGCTGTCCAGGGACTGGGAAAATGAGGTGACGAGAACCCTTTCTAATAAACACGCCGATATTATAGACACTACAAGCACTTTGAACCCAGCCATCGGTCCCCGCAATGTTTAACTGGCCAAGTCGACTACCTAAAGACAGAATAAATGTAGCTAATCAAGGAATACAAGTTTAATAACACCAACTCTCTCTCTCACCGCCGACTCAGTAAAACTTACTCGGACAGACCCTCGCCGACTAGAGGAATCTCGCGAGGACCCCACATCAAAGTGGAGTTCATATTTAACTCTATAAATAAGGATATTACCGTTTTTGAGAGATAAAATTTATTGAATTATATAGGAGTATCCTATAGTATTAATCTGCCAGTAGTTCACAGTGACTGTTTATATGTACATAATATTATTTTAAATCTTATCCAAGTCAAGAATTCAAACAGGCGTTTTCATAGACCTGCTTTCTACAATGGCATGCTGGGAGCTGTAGTGTACCGCTGAGCGTAAGCTTTCACATTTACGGACAAACAATCGTGAGCTCAGCGGTATCACAGTGGCTCATCCAAAATATAAACCTCGTTTCCTCTGCTGAGCATTTTACTAATAAAGTATTATCTGACTACTGAGTGCCACTAAATAACTGACACATTTCAGAATGTATTTGGGGCCTTCCTTTCCCCCCCTATACGTTCCATATTCATCCATTTCTACATTTTATGAAACATTATACGTGGTGATCCTACTTATTTGATGCGGCTAACATTAACTCATCTAAAGTTAGATACGGTCCAGTCACTCAAGTTTACCGTTCCTACGACCACTTGTTATCTTATCCATATTTTATTGCTAATACATTTTGAAATGCATTGCACAATCGTTTCAGAATATTTAAGGTTCTTGTAACCACGCGTTTCGATAAGGGTGACGCGGCCTCTGAAATAAGTTCCAACTCACCCGAGCTAGACGGAAGTGGGAGGAGTTGAATGTGATTGCGTCACGGACCCGAGGACAGTGGCTGTTTCTATTGGGGTAGAGAGGAAAACCGCAGCAGCGGCAGGCATTGGAGAGCCTAGAACAGCGAGTACAGAAACCAGCAGGAAAAGAAAGGAAGAGTAACGGGGGGGGTAGAGACAAGAAACATCTACAATCATTACGAATGTGTGTATATGTGTAGCATATGATCACTCGCTGGCTGTCTTTAATTTAACCTAATTTAACAGCTAAGCTTATAGATAAAGCATAGGCTGGCTTCATTTTGATTGTAAAAAAGGAGGATAGCAAACATCAAGAAAAATAGCGAGGATGTTGGTCCCCGCGGGAAGATAATGAAGAGGCTGCGCGTTTTGTTGGTGTGCCTAATTGTAGCTCTCCTGTGCTGGTGAGTTGCGATTCCCATTTTCATCGCAGATACGCATGTAGGTAGTCAGGTATCTGACACCGCAGTTACAAATTATCAATCGATGCCTGTCGCAGTCACATTTCTGTCTCACCCTTCACTAGCTAGCAGTGTTAGCTATGATTAAACAAGATGACATTTTTCAGTTTACTCCGATGCAATGAGCGAGGCAGGAGAAGGCCCTAAAGGACTGCTGTAGCCAGCTATCGTTGAGATCAGAGTAGTGGGTATGTAGCTAGCCAGCTAATTTATAGTTGAAGCGAGCTGTCAAGCTAGTCATCTCAATTCACATGAAGTGAGAAGTCGATAACGTTACATATCTAGCGTTAACTAACTTAGATGGGCAGTCTAGTTAGTGTCTAGTCTGGTTATAATGGTTTTACACTATTACATTACTAACCAAGAAAACAAACAGCGTACCTGGATTTACACATCAGTGTCATACAGTTGTACGTACCTAGCTAGCTAACGTTATCTGAAGCAGTGTTTGCTAGCGCAGTTAACGACATGCTGTTTGCTCGTCTCGATCATAACTAGCTGGCTACCCATTTTGACTAGTTTTGTGTTTTTCTAGCCATCCAGCTAGCTAACTAAAAAGGGCCAGTAATCACTCGGGTGCAATCGAGCTACTTGTCGTTAGCCATTGTATTTATCGTTTGCTATCTTGGGATGCATTTGTCATCTGGCCAGAATAGTTAATCTAGCGACTAAACAGATGCGTCGTTTTATCGTAATTCTTTTTGTATTAATGGTATATTCTTAAAGATATATATTTTGTACGTTATTTTTACCTAACTATCTGAGTAATTCATTAGGTTTACAATTATTAACATTACCAATGTGCCATTGTCAGTAGTGTTAGCCAGCTAGATAACGTTAGCTAGTTAGCTAACCTGCCTGCGAAGCATCCTGAGAGCTAAATCAATTGCTGAAACTAGCTAACTAGCGTTAGGGATTTGTATTCCATGCCGCAGGTTTCATCGGCAAGCTAACGTAAGTAACGTTAGATAATCTTCATGGAGGTGACTTGCTGTTGTTGTTTTTGTAATCGTATACAATTTACACGGATAGCGCACATATTTAGTGGACAGGTGGCGGGTTATTGTCAGTCCAGATTGTTTTCAGCTAGCGAAATAATCAGCTAAGTTTTGGATAGCTATGTAAGTTAGCCGTTATTGCTAGCTAAAACGGACAGCCTTTGACGCAGGTAGTTACGTTTACCGTTTAGCGACACGCAGAATGAGGTACTACAAACCTAGTTAGCTGACTGGGAGTTACATAACTTGATGAACACGGGTAATTAGTTAGTGTTAGGTGAAATTTAAAACGTTATAGTTTTAATTCATATAGCTATACCTAGCTAACGTTAGGCTGTCGAATAACTTCGCACAATGGAATCGAAGCCAGCCGTGGTGCTCATTTCAAAGTTTGGAATTGAAATTTGGCAGAGTTAAAATGTACCTAATGTCAGATGAACTCGCTGTCTTGCATCATATGAATACTGAAACGAAAGGTAACGTTAATTTAACACAAAAGCAACCGAATAAATGTCACGCTGTCTAGGAAAGCATTATTATGCAATTATTTGGCAAGGCTGAAACGTTGGATATAGCCACATATTACAGCTGTAGACAGTGAGACTGAGTTTAGGTAAAGTTTCAACAGTTACAACCCCTGTCCCCAGAAAACTGACGGATCACCCTCCACGACATGGCGAGTCCTCCTCGCTGGAGAGATGGCACAAATGTGCAGCAGAACGGGAGATAATTTAACGTTACTTGCCTGTGACGGATTACACTAGGTAGTAATGTCAGTTAGAATGCCATTTACGTTGGTTACAAGTAACATAAATAACTGCAGATGTGGGATAATTTCATGTGATTCGAATGAATTTTGTCCGTAAATTCGGAGAATTATGCTGTCAGTTTTATTTTATTTTATTACGGCACTTGCACATGACGTCAGCAGTAGCTGGAAAAGGCTTGCGTATGTCAAAAATAAGTCAAGCTTTGAAGTCGTGTTTCATTATTACTTACATTTACGAGAGAGGTTAATTAAATTATGGCATCGTGTATCAATTTGTGATCCTTTAGTCCATTAACTAATATAAGTACTTTTTAAAATTCCAGTGCCAAGTATTTACGAATATAATGCTGCCTTACGTGCGTTGCTGTATATTGGAACCATTTTGTTTTTCGATTGAATTTGCTCTGAAGGTAAATGTTTGGGTGTATTTCGTGATGACACCGTTTTCATGTATAGTTGAAAAATCTGTATGCTGTGACTCTTAAAGGGTGGATAGCTTTTGTCCGTTTCAGCGTAGAGAATTTCAACTCACACGAATAGCTTGTCACACTATCAGGCAACCGACAAGCTCGAAACGGGCAACAGCCCAAACACGCCGCCTGTCTCTTGAGAGTTTGAGTTCTGGCATTGGTGGCGCTAACCAGTCAAACCTCCGATTACTTGGCAAGGCATCTCTCATTACCCCGCGAACTGTGTTGCCTGAGTGATTGTACTTATTGCATTTTAAATCAGTCGAATTAAACATTGCATGCTTGTTTTTCACACGGGGCTTGGATTTGTTTCCAGCTGCATTTTAAAATAAACTACTTGTATTGAAATTTAAAGAACTGCAGATACAACTCAGCCATTTTTACAGCATTTAGTGTGGTTCAGTAAGACATTTTCATGTTGGAGTAACATTTGTCAACAGGCACAAACATAGTTTAGGAACTCAATCCAAGTTTAGTAGAAAAATAAAACTAGACAAATGTAATAAAATATAGTTTGTATATGCATAACCTGGCATTATTACTTTCTGAATTTCCATCCCATTTTTGTTAAGACCACTTTATTGGCTATAAGTTCTCTTCAGTTCATTTCTTAAAAAATATGCTCTCCTGGTTAATTTGCAGGTCAACCAGTTTATGTCACACAGACACCTTCTTGTTATTTGGGTAATTTTGTTGGTCTTTGCAGTTTTTATTCCCAGACAACAAAAACAAACATTATTTTGAAGGTGGAGATCTGTGCTCAGTTTTAACAATTACCTAGTTATACAATACAGAAACCTATTTTGAAAAATGAGGTACTGTGCAATTAGTTGTTTTTTACAAGGGTATTTTCCGGCACAAACCTATAGTTTTGTCTCTCAGTTGTGCTTTCAGTGAGTGAGTAAAAGTGACTTTACATCCTCCTCCTATGTTTTGCAGAAGCAACCATTAACAGTATCCACAGTGCAGCACAGTGTGAATTTTCTGTCTATATGGGGTTAATTGTTTCAAGCTCTGCACACCATTTACGGCAGCGAGGATATGGTGGAGCAGAAATGGAAGAGGCCGGGGCCTGCTCGTATGCCACTGCGCACGCTGAAGGACGGGGCCTGTCAAGATCGGGTAGACTGGGTGGGCTTTCTCTCTCCCGTAGCACACGTACAGTGCCATGCAGGCCGAACCACTAGCACAAACTCTGTCACAAGGTAGTATCGGTTTTTCTAGTGCCAATTATAACACCTCAAAGATGGGACACTAAAGCAGGGTGATTGCAGTGCCAGCTCCTGGTAATGAGAGAGTGTGAGGTATGTTGTTTGGGGCCGCAGAAGGGAAAGCATTGATGAAGTTACTGAAAAAGACACACACACACACACAGTGGGGTACCCCTAGATAGCTGTGGAAACACAGTGGGTTTGAGTCAGCTATTTAATCTTCCTTCTTGTTTGCCTGTGGTCAGTCACATTTCTAGACAGGAAACAGGAAAGACATCTATTTTCAAAGGTTATTGGAAAGAGATTTTACTCAGAAAGAAACAAAGGAATGCTCCATGTAGTTTTGCAACATTAATTTTAGTCATATGCCTTTTTAGCTATGTTGATATATGTTGCAGGATGGCTGCCCTAGTGCTAGTTTAGTAGTAGCGAGAACCTTCCTTGTTGTTTGACTCTCAGATGTCGTGCTGTTTATTATGGAATGTTCAGATGCACCTAGAATTAGGATGGTGTATTAGCCTACTCTACCTTCTTCCAATTGTATGGGATATTTGAACATCAGACTATGGTTCATTTGTGATGGAAATGTAAAAGGAAACTTTAAGGTGGTTTTCTGTATGGGATTCTGGGTTTCTTGTTCTGGGTAGGAAGTATTCTCCCTTAAGTGTTGTACACATTATGCCAGTCTTGTAAATTGCAAGCAAGTTCACTTCGGGTGAAGCTGATATTAGAGGAGCGGTACATTTTCTATTAAACTACTCAGCTATTTCTTTCTACTTATTGTGCTTTTGTTGCTTGTAGTGGCTTTATCCTTTGTTTGGGGATAAAATAAAGCCTCACACTCTTGCCACAGCCTAATAAGTTTCTTAGTCTGCATGTGTATTTTGAGCTTTGTGTTCTTGTGCATTTTGTCTTTATTCCAGGGCACTCCTGCTGCTTTTTGTCTACCAGAAAGTATTTTTTTTTTCTATTGATCGGTTGCATTATAGAATGGTCGTTTTTCCATGGTTGTTGGCAGTCTCTTCACTGCTCCTGATGCCCATCATTTCAAAAGCAGACATGAACATTTCAAGATTGCTCGATATCCATTCGCAACCCGTGAGAAGCTTGTAAATGCAATCATTGCCAGTCATAGGACATGACATTCTGGCATGACAGAAGGTGTTTTGTCAAGGCACTGTTTCAACATGTACATGCCAAATATCACTAAGGACCATGGTGAACTCATAGCAAACTCACAAGGACAATTATTTGAGCTTAATCAGGCTAAAATCTTAATGTGTGTACTGGGCATTAATAGTGTGTGCAAGATAAATATCAAGCAGCCTACTTCATCCAGAGTGACCCTGCTCATTCATATAACTATAGTGATTTAGAGTGCTGCACAGATACACTAGTCTTTGTTTTATGGGGATGTTAAACTAATCATTTATTTAATCGTTTATTTTCTGAAAGTATAAGGAAGGAATTGATGTCTTTGCAGAATATCAGAGTTTTGGGAGGATTAACTGAGTACTGTGGGAGCGGGACTTTGTGCTTTCCTAAAATGATGATTTGGAAATGCCTGTACACACAGGGCTGAATATGCAATCAGGTGATTTTCCCAGAAAATCGGCTCTGTTTGCCATGTGAGTGGATCGATGGAAAAGATGGAGTTTAAAAAGACATTGGTAAAAACATTGGGCACCATTTTGCCTTCCTTTTACCGCTATTAAATATGCTATTTGTTTAGAATGAAATATTGTACAAAGGATGTTTGACCCGAACTCTTATTTAACTTGGATTAGGAAAAAACTGCTTCACCACGACCTGAAGTTCTGGAGTGGTGATTTTGTTCTCCCCGTAGGGAGAGCAAGGGAGAAAAATAACTGCTCTGTCACAGGCCACCAGATTGCAGTCTAGAGGCCTTTTAAGGAAACTCCGGCACAAATAACACTTACCACATTCAAATGAAATTCCTACTTTGTTTTTCACCTATAAACAGTTTTGGGGGGAAGAATTCACACCTTGGCCTTAAGTTTGGAATCCAAGGAGGCCAAGGATATTCATATGGACATAACCTTTACAAAAACCCTCAACAGGACTTTGGTCTCCAAAAGATGTGCAGTGCACTATACAAATAAAAAAGGATGTACAGTCTGATTCTCTTATTTCAAAGAGTAAACATTAACATAATCTGTACCTGCTATCGTTTTCAGCTGTTCATATACACTATATGGTCAAAAGTATGTGCACACCTCACCATCACACCTATATGAGCTTATTGGACATCCCATTCCAAAACCATGGGCATTAATATGGAGTCGTCTCCCCCCCCCACCCCCCCCCGGAGTTATAATAGCCTCCACTCTTCTGGGAAGGCTTTCCACATGATTTTGGAGCGTGTCTGTGGGAATTTGTGCCCATTCAGCCAAAAGAGCATTTGTGAGGTCAGGCACTGATGTTGGACGAGGAGGCCTGGCTCGCAATCGGCGTTCTAAATCATCCCAAAGGTGTTCGGTGGGGTTGAGGTCAGGGCTCTGTGCAGGCCACTTGAGTTCCTCCACACCAAACTCGTCAAACCATGTCTTTATGGACATTGCTTTGTGCACAGGGGCACAGTGATGCTGGAACAGGAAAGGGCCTTTCCCAAAGTGTTGCCACAAAGTTGGAAGCATACAATTGTTTAAAATGTCTTTGTATGTTGTAGCATTCATGTCACCCTTCACTGGAACTAAGGGGCCTAGCCCAAACCATGGAAAACAGCCCCAGAGCATTATCGCTCCTCCACCAAACTTTACAGTAGGCACTGTGCATTCCGGTAGGTTGCGCTCTTCTGGCATCCACCAAACCTAGATTTGTCCATCAGACTGTCAGATAGTGAATCATGATTCATCACTCCAGAGAACGCGTTTCCACTGCTCCAGAGTCCAGTGGTGGCGTGCTTTGCACCGTCGCTTGGCATTGCGCATAATGATGTTGGGCTTGTGTGCAGTTGCTCAGCCATGGAAACCCATTTCATGAAGCTCCTGACGCACAGTTCTTGTGCTGATGTTGCAGCCAGAGACAGTTTGGAACTCCGAGTGATTCAACAGAGGATAGGCAGTTTTTACGTGCTGTGCACTTCAGCACTCGGCGGCACCGCTCTGTGAGTTTGCGTGGTCTGCCACTTTGTGGCTGAGCTGTTGTTGCTGCTTGACGCTTCCACTTGACAATAATAGCACTTACAGTTGACCGGGGCAGATCTATCAGGGCAGAAATTTTGCAAACTGACTTGTGGCAAAGATGGTATCCTATGACAGTGCCACGTTTAAAGTCACTGAGCTCTCCAGTACGACCCATTCTACTTCCAAGGTTTGTCTATGGAGATTGCATGGCTATGCGCTTGATTTTATGCATCTGTTAACAATCAGTGTGGCTGAAACACCTGAATTCAATAATTGAGAGGGGTGTCCACATACTTTTGGCCATATAGTGTATTTTAAGGGCAGAAGACATGGAGGTTATCAACATTGCTTCTGTTTACTGAAAAAGGTGGTATGTTCTGTTTAAGCCAGAAATGCAAAATAGTCAGATTATGTAAGATGCATACATTAGATGTGTTTGAACAGTGTAATGTTGCTGTCACTTGTCACAGTTTGTGGAGGCAGGATAATTGACAGTGTGTCAGAATGTATTGTGTATTGTTTTTTCAGAGTCTTCAGGCAAGTTAACACTTATTATGTGAAAGAACTTTGAACTTTGACTGTTCTGTGTGGCATCTTCTTTCATGTTAAATCTTTTTGCATTTCAGTGTTTTGGTCTGGTCTTCCTCCATTTTGTGCATTGTTGAGTGTAGCAAAAGCCATTTTGTACCATTATCACTGAATGCCTCCAGAAATGGCATGTTATGTCATATTGTAGTGATACAGTTCCATGCATAAATCAAACATTTGTAGAAAGTAAGAATTCTCTTTATTGCTTCAGTTTCATTATTTCACTGTATCTGCTGATTTCACCTTACTCACCCTACTGTATTTCACCTCACCTCAAACACTGGTTCAGTATTCATTTCCAAAGGCAAACTGTAGAGGCTCGGGGAGAGGGCCTGTCAAACTCACTGAACCAGTTTTTCTTTGCACGGTGAAGATATCTTGTCTTCTGTCACTTCTTTTTCTGTTCCCTGCTTTGTGTCAACAGCTCAAGTTTGTATGTTTGTGTCCTTTCTTCTGCCCTTCAAATGTTCTGCTTGGATGTCCGTACTGGGGACTTAACAAGCCTTTTCCTCATAAGCAGGTTATGAACACACAGCACTCAGAGCTAGTGGACACCAGGAACCGGAGCCTTGTATCCACATGGGAAAAGACCTTTTTGACAGGCATGGCCCTCGTGGTTTGACGCTTGGTGTTCTAAGGGGACAGTTTTGGGGAGATTCTCAACCACACTGAGCTGCAGAAAGATCAGGAACACCAACACCAGAGCTGCTTTTTTATTCTGCCTTTCAAAGGAAGGAGTTCATGTTATGCACAGTTCGCAGTACGGGGATTGTAGACCTGTAATGAGTTTCGTTGAAGCCCTATCATGAGTCTCGCCTCGTTTTGACTGACCCAACGCTCAACCCTTGTCACCTCTAGATTGCATGTTTCCACTAATCTCAAGTGATTCTGAGCACGATTCAGAGAGTTGGTTGCAGACCTTCATGCGGCTAAACTATGTCCTGCGGATGTTCCTTTGCATTGCTAAAACTGGCCACCTTAATCATTGCATTTACATTACATTTGCTTAGCAGGTGCTTCTGTCTGGAGTGACTTTCTTAGGTTACAATTTTTACATGTTTTCCATTTATACAGCTAGATATTTACTGAGGCAATGTGGCCATAGTGTTTTTCACAAGGGTACAATAATAGTAGCCCACCTGGAAATCAGATCTCAACCATTGGGTTACAAGCCCTGCACCTACCTCATTTCATTCTAGTGTTCCAGAGAAACAGATTTTCTGTTAAAATTCAGTTAAAAATGAGCTGGCTAGGTTGGCTTAGTAGTCAGGGTTGAGCAATGTCTATGACTTTCCTTGAGTGGGCTCACATTTCTGGTCCTAAATTTCTTGTGTTTTGATAGTGTTCTTGGTCTCCAGGGTGTCTGCATGTGATGAGCGAAGTGTGCCTTTTCAGGCTTCATTGTCACTGTGGTATGTTACCCTGTGATCTATACAGCTCTCCTGGCTAAAGTGTGCAGTATTATTCTGAAAAATACCACTGATGTTATCATATTCCTTCAGGGTCACATCAGTGTTTTCAGAGGAATCACACATTGTCATTGTTGTATAGAGGAGGGTTATGTAACTGTGTCTGAAATTCAGGCGCCTGAGAAGCAATTCTGGATCTCCTTTAGGAGAGGATTAAAGAACTTTCCTGCTAATACAAATGATGAAATGAGGATTTTTATCAATAAGCAAGGCAAGGCCACTCTGTTTTAAGATAATGCATGCTCTTTTGTGATTACTGATGTAGAGGAGGTGCGGTTTTACATTGATTGGCATTTTATTTCAGTCATAATACCTCTCTGAACTAGTATTTGTGGCAGTGACAGTGCCACAGTATGCAAATGTGGCCTGAGTTTATTGCATGATTTACCATATCTGATTGAGAATGTAATTTGTGTAATTGGAGAAGTGTGAATATTCAAAATAAGGAAGGGTTGTATAACACTTAACATCCGGCTTAGAGTTGTGCCCTTTTTTTCTCTTAAAAGAAAGGGCGGTAAAGGGTATTTCCTTGTTTTGGATAGTTTTGAATCCCATTTCCTAGACGGGGGACTTCCTATTGTCTCCGCTGTGTTGCTAGTTAGAGCCATGTTAGCAGAGCGTGTTACTCACTCTCTCATGACTGCCATTTGTCCTTTCTGCTTCACATGGGAGGTCACTGTGGATAATGATCTGTGCTAACACCTTGGCTACTGTTAAAAATGACCAAACAATTGTTTTTTATGCACTTTTCCTGGAAAATTTTGTTTGTTCAGCTTCCACTAAAACTTTTTAGGCAGATCAGTGTTAGAAAAGCCGAAGGAAAATCCCTCATTTTCGGCTCAAAAGGTTGTTATTGTTCACAAGTGGCTAAAAATGTGAATGACTGGGAACGTGCTGAGAAATGTGAGTCTCTTTTGAAACTCTCTGCAGTCTAAAGGATCATTCCTAGACCAACAAGCCAGTTGTTTTCAGACACATACACTCTCTGCTGATATTTATCTGTCGCTCTTCTTGTGCTGTTGATCACACCCTGCTCTGGAATACTGAATTGGGGTTATCAAAGCATAATGGCTTGATCAGCTAGGACAATGCTGGATTGTGTCTGTGTTGGTGTGCATTGTTCTTGTGCACAGACCATATGGAACGCATGAGCCCTCTCGGTGAGACAGCCACCGATCTGTGAGCAGAGAAATCCCCCCCTGTTGACATTGGTGCTGGTTGGAAATGCAGTCACTTGTGCATTGTTGCGGCGCAAACTCTCCCGAGTTTTGGAGCGTCTGGTGGCCACTGACACTGGAAACTAACGAGGGCGCGCAGTGCGTTGTAGAGGCAACGTGAGAAATTCCCGCCTCTTGACTTGCGCGGTGGATTTGTTTTTCTCCGTTCGCAGCAATCCCCATCACACTCAGTGCGACAGTTAACGCGCTGGGTGCGACGTCTTATCACAAGCCAGTCTCCAAAATGTGCACGTTTTCTCTGGCTGATACGAGGGGCTGTAGTCCCACTGCTGGACCTGCTTTAAGGATGTGCTCTGCCTTGCTGTTGCCTTGGGCTCTTTGCTGTGCGGACGCGCCTTCCTCCAGGCCCGGCAGTTTGCCCTTCATGCCAACCTGTGCGCTTCTCCCAGCTGTCACCCTCAGCTGTGCTCTGAAACGCTCAAATGTATGAGAGGCCTTTCATAATAGGCCATATTTTTGAGTTTTAGAGCAGAAGCTCTGTTTCTGCTTTACTGACGAGGGGGTTAATGCAGTTTTGCGTCTGAAAAGAATGCATCTATGTGAACGTCTTATCAGTTTGTTCTGCTGCAGCGCCATGCTGACGGTGGCTTTCAGATCATATTAGATCACATGACCAAGTCAGGCAGACTCTTCCCAGGGCTCCCATCCACCCCTTTGATGTTCATCAGAGGCTGGTGTTCTGTTTCCCAGTGCCCCGGCTCCAGCTTTGTCTCAGCTCTGCGCCTGTTATTACAGCAGCATTTCCTTCCCATAGTGGCTCAAACCAGCTGCCGTTTCATACAGGCCGAGTCCAAAGTTGCAACCAGCCGCTGTTACATCCTGAATCCAGGGCTGTCACCTGCCTCCGGTCTGAATCTGAGGTGGAAAAGAGGCGCGGTTCCCTGTACTCATGACTGCCTGACTCGACATCAGAAGCAATTAACTGCTTTCAGAGGTGTGGGTTTGAGTTAATGTTCTTTATGTCACATGACATGGGCCATACCCATTCTTTGGTCTGTTTAATAAAGGTTCTGATAAAAACACTGTTCTGGGTGAACAGCATTTCAACACAGTGTTATGAAAGCAAGACCATAGAGGGTAATTAAAAAATGATAAGTACTGTAAAGAGCTCTACCTCTGCGGGGGAATTGAAAGGGATTACCTCACAGTTGCATGTTTTCTACCACAATGATGACTTGCAGTGAAAGTGAAGCTCTTTGAGCTTTGGGGGAATTTGGTGATATGGTCAGCATATAAACGGAAGGTTCTGGCTGCTGTAAATAAGATTGTTTATGATCATGAGGTCATCGAGCAATAAGCTTGACATGCTGACAGAAGGGTGTTTTCTTCCCATCAGAGACTGCCATGGCTGTGCCAATAGGGCAATAATAGGGCGGGGCACTCACGACAAGCAGCTCATTCGCAGATTGAAATGAAACTTTCATGCCAGCAGTGCTGTAGCTTGCTGTGTATGGGTCAGCCTGCTGGAACCTTAAAGGGCAGGGGCTGTGGTTCCTCCCAGGCCTCAGCAAGGCTCCCAGCCTACGCAGGCACAGCAGCAACCTTCACACATTTGTTTCAAAAGGGAGAGGCACAGTTGGTTTTTGGTGGGGGGCTGGGAGGAATGTTTTCCGAGGCCTGCGGCTGCCAAGGGTCCCTTTCTCTGCCGTGGACCTCAAGAGGCCCTGCCAACGGAGGGCTGGCAGTGAGTGGAGCTGCCTAGCCTTACTGCGCTCGGCAGGGGGGACAGACCTTTTGTTCCTCTGTTCCAAGTCCCAAGACAATGCCGGCCATGGTTAACATCCCTGATCAGCATTCCTGGCTGCCTGGGAGAGCTCAACAAGTCATCATCAGTACTGACGGGTTTAAACTTCGTAAAGTATTGAATCAGCTTTGCACATGTGCAGGGGCGTGGGTGTCCTAACGACTCCCTCGTTAGCTGCCAATTTCATAATCCTAATCCATCGCCTGTAGCATTCTCTGTGAGGCTGGTGAGGGGGAGGAGAACTCCCTTCATTGTTTTGTGACCACATACAAACTGAGCCCTGAGAAATCCTGGGAGTAAACATAAAAATAACAGCAAAAATTCAGCAATCTGAATGCACTTTATTTTTGAGATACGTGCTTGTTTGGACAGCAAACACCTTAATTCTTTTCACGGTAAGCATGCCAAATCACCAGAACTTGGTTGTGCCATACATGACCTGCACTATAGTAACTGTTCCATCAAAATCTACGTGAGTTTTCTGTCTTAATACTCTTTTCACACACGCACAGACACACACGTGTACACACACACGAAGCCGTGCACGCACGCATGCACATGTGCCTGCGCTTTTCCTAATTGATCATTTCGATAATGCAGCCACATTTGCTGTTCCAGCCCTCAGGATTGAGGTGATGTCATGGATATGGCTTTGTTTGGCTCAGAGGCTTAATAGATTGAGACCAGCAAGATACCGACACTATAGTTTGTCCGTTAGCAAAGCCCCAGTCTTAATAGTTTAGCCACCCCCCCAGGAGATGATGTGCAAGTGATTGGGATTAAGGAGGATGAGCTGGATTTGTGGGTGGGGTTTTTCATGCATACAGAACGCTGACGGATAGCGACGAGCAGCGCCGCCTCTCCTGATCCGCCGGCGGAATGTTTTTGTCTGCGACTGTGCCCAGCGGTGCGCTGTCCTACTTTTTCTGGACTGCCCTGGCAGTCTGCCCCGTGCGCTCTACAGCAGGGCCGTATCCGGACACGTGGCTTTCGGCATCCACACACAAAGCGAGAGCCCTCCCGAAAATCACTGCTGGCTCTCACCAGAGCTCTGCCAGAGCTGCGGAGGAGGCTTCCTACAGCCGTCCAGGCCCAGACCTGTCCAATCGGGATCGCTTCCGCTGTGATGAGGAGCAGACATAACAGGGACCATTTGGGTTTTCCCTCATAATCCTTTAATCCTGTTTTTTCCCCCGCCATTCAAGTTGTTTCAGATAAGATGAGTTCACTTATGGGCTCGCACGTTCGCATCCAGTTTATTTTTTGGTTCTGATGTTTGCTTGGAGGATGAGTGTTTGAGAAACCACAGCCACGACGCAGTGCAGCGTTCAGTGGTTCCTGTCACATCGTTAAATCTCCAGATGTGCAATGTTGGAGGAGGTGTCAGGGAGGGAATGCCTTTAAAGTGGAACTTCACCCATTTCACACCAGGTTTGAAGCGACAGAGCAGGGCATGAAAAGCTATCAATAATCCTCTGTATTTTTGCACTCTGATATTCAAAACAGATTTGTCCCTTTATGCAGGTTGATAATGATATACAGTAGCTTTTTAAATATTGTAATGTATAGTGACATTCGTGGATTAATAAGGCTGAACATCTGCTTTAATCTCCTCATGCTTTCAGCAGTCCAAGCTGTTTGATATTTCAGATATCATGGAGTGGCTCTTAGGTTGTTTTCATAGTTAGCCAACATGGGCACAGCAGTGATTAAATAAATTGTAGTGCTGTTTATGTCTGTGTGCAGTTACTTTACTGTACTAGTTTTCAAAAGCCACCTCAGATAGCAAGAATCGCTTTTTATTTTTTGTCAGTTTAGTCTCATTATGATATTATTCAGTCAATACACAGTAATACATTTGTGTTGTATATACAGAAATTTCCCTGAATAACAAGCGGTAACTGAAGCTCTGACCTTAGTTTGCATTCTGGTAGACATTGCCTGGTCCCCACCCAGTCACATGCATTCCTTAGAATCAAGAGGCCTCTTTCTTAACAAGAAACTTAAAAATACAATGCATTGCTGCCATGGTAAGAGCAAAGGTCACACGCCCTCAGTGCAAACTTGAGTTATTGTCCTGAGAAGAAATGCCCCTCTTTGAGAAACCGGAGTGTAGTCAGCCGCAGTATTCCCCTCTAATCAATAACCAGAGTTCAGCCTGGGAAGCTTGTGTGTGAGCCTGGGGGGAAGGGCTCTCAGCAGCATGCTCTGAGCGAGGGCTGCCCTTTAAATCTCCAGCACCACACTCAAAGAACAACGTGGAACTGTGCCGAAATTCGTTCAGGCATCCAGCGGCAGCCCAACTGTCAGAATCACAAGATCTTTCACAAGGCTCATTGCACAATGGGCAAATCCCTATTTTAAGACTTTTAAAACTAAATTATCCCTCCAACCTCAAGGTAATAAAGTGGATTTTCAGAGTGCTGGGTATGTATAGTCTATGCACATTTCATTCAAGGAATTATAAAAAAAAAAAACAAGAAATAATTAGATATAAATTATAGTAGCATGTTGGCACCACCACCAACGCAAAAAAGTCTGCAGTCCATCTTATCCTTGTGTAAATGTACCAATTAAGTGTCAGAATATTGCATCACTTCTGCAATTTGTTTCAAAATATAACAGAAATAACAGCAGGAATAGGGTAGATAGACCTCACAAATGGCTCTCAGTAATCTTAACAGGCAAACTTATCGATCTTTCTAAAACACTGATTCATTGTGATGACCTGTCAAGTACAATTGGGGTGGCTAAAGGCCAGTTAATAAGATTTTTGTCCAGGAACTGGATGACAGAAGCATTCCAGCACTACTTCACGCTACAGTTACCAGATGGGTAATTTTAATAGTCTTAATTAAACACATGAGATTACAGTCTTTAGTCAGGGGCGAGGCCACAAGTGCTCAAATGCGCTTAGTCAAGGCTCCCTACCGCCCTGAGCACACAACCAACTTCAGAGTGGAACACCGGTCACAAAAGTCATTGTTTTCTATGGGTGAAAAAAAAAAAAACTAACCAATGGAAGTCACTCTGGATAAGAGCGTTGTCTAAATGCCAATAATGTAATGCAATGTAATGTGAAAATAATGTTTTCATCATTGCTCAGCAATACTGCTATGACATGTGTGTCCCTGGAGTCATTTCTGCCAGACAGCCATGTGGGATGATAAAGCCTGAAAAAAGGTCTGAAATTAGGTCATATCTAGTTGAATTTTGTCAGATTGTGGTGGAAGGCCTCTCCTTGGTGCTGTCCGGGCACAAACATGGAAACACAAGCCAGCATGTCCTCTTATTCTTTCTGGGTCAGATTTCTAGATTTACAAGGACCTGAACCTAAAGCCTAAATTAGGAAGAGCTGCTGATCACCTTGGTGTCTTACCTAGTTTGTTAAAGGTTAGTCATTGGTTAGTGTTAGTTCCATGTTTGTAGCTCGCCGTATGAAGAGTGAATGCAGGGGTAAGGCTTTGCTGCACTCTCAAGGCCTATAGTTATGTAGCCTAATTGCAATAGTAGAATCTTAAGGTATCTCTTGCCACAGGCTTCTGGTGGCTGCTGAGACTGTCCTAAATACTGTTCCTTACCCCATGTCAAATATCAAAGAAACAAGCTTCCCAGTAAGAACTTGATGTGACTGAAGGGTCAGACCCACCCTCTTGTGTCCAACCGTCACTGCCTGCAGTGATGAGCGTGAACACCAGTTATGCAGCTTATCATACTTTGCTGCTACCACCTGGGCATCCAGAAACACACGGGCCAGCCTCCAGTGTTAGAGAGGTCATTCCTTGCCAGAATTAGGCTCAGAGGTGGCTGTGCAGAAGCCCGCTGTGAGGACGCTCAGATGGCCTCAGATGGATACCTGGCAGGCGCAGGCTGCCGTGTGACCCTGGTCTCTGGGAAAGCTCCTCACCCAAGGCCTCACTGAACTCTGTTGATCCATCCTGTACCACGGAGAGTGAGGTCAGCTGCATTAAACTGGGCCAGCTTTCTTAATCTGACAAGGACCAAGTGCACTAATGCTGCATAACCATATGGACTGCATTGTTAGCATTACACACAGCTGTCTTGTTCTGACAGGATGGAACAGTAACCATATTTGATAAATAAATCAGTAGCAGTAGAGAGAAAAGGCATAAATTGAACACCAGTGCTGGTCATGTACCTTTTATATGGAGTAAAATCACGCACCACGAACTGCTTGTGTGAAAAGGTCTCTTGGACAATACTTTCACCCTGTGATGACTCTAGGACTCTAAACTGTTGTGGTAATTTCAGGCCCCTTCAGTGGCCCTAAAGCCACTGAGAAAGGCAGAAGGATTTGGCAGGTCGTTCCAGCTCTGTGCCATGGGGTGAATTTAAAACCCGACCCAGGCATGCTATCAGATGCTCTTGTGCCGTGTCAGGTGCAGTGCTAAATGATTTCCTTGTTCCGTTGTGGTTCTGATAACACTCTCTCCCTCCATCAGTGACACTGAACACTTCCAGAAGATATAGCAGCTCTACCATGGCAGAGAACACTTAAAAGCAGCTTCAGTATGAAATATGGATATTATGAAAATTTCATCTTTAAATTATCTTGTATAATCAATAATGATTATGATAATGACCATTGTTCTTGTTCCCTCAAAGTGCACTCTTTACAAACATATAATCACAATGGTAGAATTGTTTTTGATTTGGCATGAGCCCAAATTAGACATAGAAAGCTTGGTGCTTTTTGACATTGATCTTGCAGGGGGGTTTCTTTATTGACAGTAGATTTGAATATGTCAGAATTGTGTCATGTGTGCTGGTCACCACCCTCGCGGAAAGCTTTTGATTCGGCGCCCCAGGCAGTAGCAGTGCGGGCGCATAGTTAGGCACTTTGTCAGAAGATTCTCATTTTCATGAAGGCTAACCGGAGCGCTTGCAAATATGCACATGAAACGTTTCCCCCTCGCTTCGGGCCAGCTGAAGCAGGAAACGAGAGACTGGCGATGTGCTGACTCAAGCCTGAGGTTCGCTCTGTTTGAGCAGGAGGCATGAGGCCTCACAGCCAATAACCTGATATAGCCTACCACTCTGTTCTCTCCGGGCAGGAAACCCTTCTCTGATGCATACACGTTTATGCACGCCTCAGGAATGGTTCGCGTTGGCTGTCAATGACAGCAAGTGTTTGTTTTTGAGGAGGGTCTCCAAAAAGGAGTATTGTGCGCTCTGTGGTATTTCGGTAGGAAATGAGGTCGATATCTCAAGTTCTAAAATGCCTATTCTAAGATGATGTGCAGTACATTTTATTGCTGGTTGTTGATAGACTGCCTTTTTACTCCATCGATGGTGTCAAGGCTAGATGATGCTGTCAGAGGCTACTGGCACGAGGAGTGCTTGTGCTGTGTGGGCATGTGCGCACAGGTTGCTCGGTAATGAGCTGGTGGGGATGGACATCTTGGTTCCCACACTGCATACCTCTGTAGAGCTGCTTTAGCTCTGCGCACCTGCACAACAGCTCTCATGGTGGACCCCACTGCAGTGATGATTACACCTGCTTATGGCAGGCTCCACTTACTTTATGGTTGGTCGTGTAATGGGTTTACTCATGAATGGAAGGCTTGGAGCAAATGGCTGAGTGTGGAATGCTATTTGACTTGATTATGTAAAGGTATGGTATGTGTCCCTGTTCATTGGAGAGCTGCACCTACTGTGTGTAGAGCTATCTATGGCCATATGTCATGGAGATCCAAGCAGGAATGTCAAAAGCTATATTTCCTCCTTTTGACCTACTCATCTAACTGGTGCTTTCATGCACAGCAAAGTTAGACTCAACTTTTTGTGAGACCTAACTTGCCCTACATATGTCATTCATGTACGCCTGTTGCACACATGTTTGCCTTGTTCTTGTGTGCTGGATTGACTTGGTGGCACAGTTTGGTTTTCACCAAAGCCATATTCGGTCTTGTGCCTAAATTACTAGACTCAGGAACCTAGCAGCCTTGGTCAGCAAGGGAGTTTCCTGTGAGGTCAGCTGTCCACCTCTTTGCTTTCGGCTCGGACCTCAGTGCTGCTGTTCATTGCACATTCTCTGTTTTCACTTCCTTTCAGTCAAGATGGAAATCTTTCCAGAAATTTTAGTGTCCATGTGGTCATGTTTAAATGCTCACAAAATCACAACAGTAGAATTGTTATTTGAAAACACATGAATATATAGTGTATCCTTAAATCACAGGAAAGGAATGATCTGCAGTGTAGAGATCAATTGGCCACAGTATGAAGGTTGTATGTCTGTGTGTAACACTGAAGACCTTGCAGGCTTAGCCATTACAGTATGTACTGTTCAGTCAGACCCTTTTAGTTGTATTAACCTCCCTCTCCCTTTATGTCATTGTGAAATAGTCTGCCTTTTATCTTATTGTGAGTTAGTAAAGGGAATACAGTATATACACCCAAGGAAAGGAATAATATATTGTGTTGATGAATTAATTGTCAAACTAGGACATCATTTTGTTCTTGATATTGGTGCAAAAAAGTTGAAGTTTTTCTTTTCAAAACTTCATTAATAATATGCATGTGAATATTCCTGGACTTAGTGTGTTATTCCATGTATGGCAGTACTTTCGTGTAGTACTCACTGACAGGATTGCAACCTGTTCCCACAAAACTGTGAGCATAAAGAAGTGAATATGTTGTATGTCATTGACGTGGACTTGGTACATGTATATACTGGCCTCCTGAACCTTTACATATCTGACATTTGAAGCAGTACATATTCTAAAGCAACAGCTCTATATTTAGGGTTGCTTATATTAACCTTAGGCTCAAATTATGTATAATATTTGCATGCTGGAGCTCAAATTTCACAGAGTCAATATATCATGCCTGCCACTCCATATGGAACTACCATATATGTATGTGTGTGACAAGTTGATATGTATGTGTTGAAGTATGAGGGCCTCAGATTATGTGTCTATATGTATGTCAAGCCAGGTCAGAATATTAATCAAAACTGTATAATGAAGACCCAAGGAGGCCACTCGTTCCATCTTCAAAAGGTTCCTTGCCTGTAAACAGTGACTGAAGGCTATGAGTGGTTCCTTAGTTACGTGTGGGATGGAAATTTGCCGGAGCTTCATGGTACCCTGGGCTTAATTGACTAATGCCCCCATCTGTGTGCGTCAGCAAATGGTAGCTCATTAGTAGCTGTGTACCTGCCTTCAGATAAGTGCTTTGAAAGCTGAGGACAGGCTGCTCGACTTATGTTGTGAAACAGCTTGGAAAGAAAAGGCCTTCTACATTGACATATTTTGTTCGATGTGTTCGAAGTGAAGGGAATGGCCTGTCAAGTCTCGAACAGAAAGAGGAGAGTGTGAGCATGTATGCTTGTCTCCATGTGTGTGTGTGTGTGGTGAGGGGTGACATTGATGGCCTTGTCAAGGTGAAGGTCTCCAGTTTCAGTGGGTGTGGGAGGTGACAATCGCAGGCCCAGCTGTTGTCTACGCTCAGGGCCTCCTGACAGGGTTCGGTCAGGCTCTCCGCCCAGCGCGATGCGGACACCAGACCCCTTCAAACACAGCCAGCAAACGACCTTCTGTTATTAGTGCCTAGGAATGAATCGTGATGCTCAATGCCACCTTGGATTGCGACATGTGCGCTGTAATAATAACCGCCAGTGTTCCATTCGTACCGCGGCGTCTGTGATATGCCACTGCTTCTATCCCTGGATGAGCCTGTTTTAATAACTGTCAGACAGAGGTAAACAAACAGGCCTGCCGTATTTGTATGTGCGAGTAATCTCATAATGCCCCCAGCAGCCCTCTTTGCCCCCGAATGGCCGATTTTCAAGTTTTGTTTGCTGAGAAAATGCCCTCAGTGGAATTTGCTGGGCTTGGCTCCACATCCTTTACCTCTATCCTGGAAGCCATGTACACAGTGGGTTTCTGTCTGCAGAGCATCAATCACTTTGTTTAATAATGCACCGCTGTGTAGCTCCGGGTTAGGGAATCCATTGGTCATGGCACAGTATCTTCACCCTATTACTCAAATCTGCTTCCCCCAACACCTAATCAAACACAATAATAAACTTGTATGATCTTGTATTTTTAGTGGTCTGGTCCAATGTACAGAAGGACCAGGTAATTCTTGCTGTTCCAACAGTAAGCCTAGGTCTGTATTGTAATGTGTTTTCTGTGGACCTGTGATTAGGTGGGGGCTTGTTATGCTTTCTCCTTTTATGTTGAATCCCAAGTTCTCCATCCTTCCAGGGTGTTTCTCCAGTGGAGAAAGCTGGCATTGTACTGTATTACAGAAGCATTTTGGGCACTGTAGCTGTTGAAAAGGGCTTGCTGTGACCTTAGAGAGGAGCCTTGGGAGGTACGGAGAGGGACCGCTGTGACAGGGATGGCGCTCGGGGCATCCGAGTGAAGGTCTTCTGTCTCCAGCCTCCACATCATTTCGACTTTAACCCTCCTGATAAGATAAACGAGATCTGGGCCTCCCTGCTGCTTGGCCATTATCTCCCAGAGTGAGGTCATATATGTTTTTCCAGTTTCTTTTAGTCTTAGATTCCTTTTAAACAGGTGCAATTTGGGACAAATTCACCTTTGCATAATTTTGTGCTCTTTAATATGATTTTGCCCACCCTCATGACTGTGTAAGACCTGGGTGAAGTGACTGCTACTCAAAGAGGAAGTATCCAACACCATTGTTAGTACCGTGTGGATATTTAACTAGAATCCACTGTGAGCATGTATAAATCAGTAGTGCCTAATATGCCTCAGTCTGGCACTGTTAAATCAGCAGTCACCTCATAAGTTGGTTTACAGAGGTTTTGTTTTTTAAGTCTGAGACTGTTTTTCTCTCCTTTTTACTTAATCTTAAACCCATATGAAAAATACTACTTAATGCCAAGACCCTTTTTTGTAGGTATGTACCTTGTTGAATAATAATTTTCCCCCAACTGTGAGTTTGAGCATTTAACAGTTAGATAAAACATGTTTTTTTTTTTTTTATTTCAAAGCATCTAAAAAACATGAATTGTGTTTTAAAGCAGCATCAGTTGTATTGAGTTTGTTGCTGTGTAGGTGTGAACATCAATAGAAGAAAATAAAGTAAATGACAAAAAAACTCTGTCTTAGAGCAGGGAAGAGTAGAAGTGGATGTAGTATTTAGCACAGTGTTTAGGCCAATGAGTGGAGCTTATCTGTGAGTTCGCAAGTGGAAGAACTTGTATGGCTCAAATTCCACAAGAAGACCTCATGCATTGCCAGCGACCTCATTAAGACACGTTCACGTGGGTCTGTCTCACTATTGGCATCACTGGGGCCTTTACGTGTTCCTTGCAGTACTACTGTCCAGTTAAATGGACTTTACATACTGTGAATTTAGGACTCCTTCAGAAGAGTGGATGATGTAATGTTGAGCCCTATCGCAGCTCTGTTTAGGACTCAAAATGGCTGTTCACTTTGTTGGGCATCTTTTGACACCTTTTTCAAAATTATTGTTTGATTTCACAGGTACCCCAGTCGTCATGTTGATTGTTCAGAACAGAGCGCCACTGGCCCAGTACAGTCTGCACAGGATAGTAGCCCTGAGGCGAAGCAGGAGGAGGGGCCTTACGAGAAGGTAAGTTCACTCATCATCCTTACTGGGCCCCTGAGGCGCTAGACCTCCAGCTATTGGTGTAATCTTTGCATAGTGGCAGGCTGGGCTGTGAAGAATGGAGGGGGCCACTATGTCTCTGACCCGGTGAAAAGGGAGGGGTCTTGAGGGTTATGAAAGACCTGTTCTGCTGAGTTTAAGTTATGAGGGGCCCAGTTGTGCAATGCGTCCAGGCGACAGGCCCCAGTTAAAGACAGTCTTCCACTGTTAATCTGTAAAGGAGTTTCTCCTGTGAAGAGGCCAGAAGGCCACGTTGATTTACCCCGGGAGACTGATAGCGGTACCTAGATAAGCACTGTTTTGTTAGAAGTTCGATGTTTAAGGGATCGTTCTGTTCCAGCATATACCAGGTTTTACATTTTTCTAGGTATTAGTGATTGGCTAATCCTTCAAACAGTGTCAGCATGAACTCCATAGTCACTGTAGAGTACCTGAGGTGGGTGGGTCCATATGTTAGGACTTTTATGTTAATCCAGGTTTCACTTAAATAAATTTCATTTCTTAAAGTAACCTTCACAGTGACAGCTTGACACATTGCTCTGCTCAATGTAACACATTTGCTCCGTTTACTCTGGAAACATGAGCGGTGGTTGAGATCCCCTTTAAAGGGCAGTTTCTCACAAAGGACCTGTTAATTTTGTAAGGACACTTTTCCCCTACATTTGTGTTTCTTTTAAGGTTTTATATATCATAATTCCTTGAATTTATTGATTACCAGCGTTGAGCTGCAAATGTCTGCCTCAGTTTCAGTAGACTTCAGACTGTCTATACGTTATTGTTTTAAAATCAAAGAAAATTGAAGGAAGGAAATTGAATTAATAGTAGGCTTGCGTGATACTCGTTTAAATAGCAGCTCAGAGGAGTCTGGGATTGAGGGAGGTAGGGTGGGGGCAGAGGGTAGTATGGCATAGCGTTTGGAGAGCTGTAATCAGAAGGTTGGATCAGGGGATCGTGAATGTGGTGTAGCATGTGAAGAGTATGATTGAGAGCCCCGGATGTCCGCAGGTTGAAGAGGAATGGGCAGCACATATTCAGTCATACGACGTGGGACTGGAGTCGGAGAGGGCTGCATTAGAGGAGGCGCCAAAGCAACATTTCATACAAGATGAGGTAAATGATGAGGTGCAGTCTGTTTAACTCCTGACTTTTAATCATGACTGTTGCATATCTTTGGCCCAACTGGCCCTTGCAGTTTAATGTCCAGTAATGATTGTACTCAAAGACAAAATTTGATTCTCGCTACTTTGCATGAAACCCAGATTTACTGTTTGGTGCTGCTGTTTATTTTATAATTCGATCACACATTCTTCAGTAATAGCACTACAAATGATGAACTGTCTCATTTTGACTCCTGTATCTGGGTTTCTCTGACTGTTTTTATGCAATTTGTACCTTGGTCTGTAAGTTTTCCTGAATAATGGGGTGTTTATGATAATGATTTAACATGACTCAAGATGATGTCACAAGCAATTCGCCCTGAGAAGCTGCTTGGCATGATAAAATGAGCATAGATGTCCGTGTAGTGGTACCTGTAGCAGTGCGCTGCAGCAGTGTAGCCTGACTCTGACTGTGCCCTCTCTGGCAGACTGTGAAGAAGGAGGAGCCTGTAGCGGAGGCTAGGTCGGAGCCAGCGACGGACCCTGAGGCAGAACCGGAGCCCGATCCTCCCGCCACCCAAGACCAGGCTCCGCCATCCCCTGCTGCTTTCTCCGCCCCCGCCGCTACACCTGTGGCCACCCCCGCTGACCCCGAAGAAGTCCCTGAGGACACCCCTATCACACCTACCTCACAAGCCCCTCCCACCACACCCGCCAGGTGAGCACCGGTAGGCCGGCCCCCAGGAGGCAGGGGGTGGGGCTTGGGCCAAGCTTGAGGCCTGACTGGCTCAGAGCAAGAAACCAGCTACAGTATTTCATTTTGAATAAATGTGCACTTCATATACTACAGCTTGAAAACATAGTTTTAATATGCAGACATATGCTATACATTGTATTTTATTTCACTTATTGAACAGACCTATTGGTATGGACTGAGGAAGTAGAGCACTTTGTTTTTGTTTGATTGCCTAACAAAATGATTCCTTTTCCAGCCTTAATTACACTTTTTAGCTTTTACCCATTCCTCTTCTTCCCCTGTATTAAATAAATGGGACAATGTTGAGAGCCCCTGTGAAGTCTTTGGGGGTCTCTCTGTGGCTTCCACACACTCTTTCCCCATCAGTGCCTTCTCAGTGGACCTTTCAGCCCCCTGTGCTCAGGCCACAAACTCTCCTCTCTCAGTGCTGTTATGGACAATCTCAGCATCCTGGAATATAACGCATACAGATCTCACAAGGAAGGAAATGGAGAAACGGATCATTCAAACCCCCCCCCCCCCCCCCCCCCCCCCCAAGGACTTATTTAGCCACTCACTGTCAATTCCCTCGCAAGCAAGGACCAAGCCAATCACCAGCTGATCTCTGGACTGGACTCTTACCTGTATAATGGGTGGTCACCCACCTGCCAGATACTGGCCACAACTGTCACCTCTCCTACTGTGCTAAGGGGACTCCTCCCTTAGACACACTTTTTCCCCTCCTTTTCTCTCTTCCCTCTCTTTTCCTGGCCCGTGGGGGCACCACGGTAAACGGCATATTATTTCTTTCCCTCAGTGCAATAGAGGTTCCCAGTGCTGATACCCCTGTAGACAGCTCTATTGATGCTGAGCATCAGCAGTCAGCCGCTGATTGTGAGGCTGGAGGGCCCCCAGTGGCGCCCCCTCTCTTTGGCAGCACACTCACCAGGTGAGTACTTGACCATGACCCAGCAAATTGCAGCACACCCAGGTAACAGCCACACCTTCTTTGCTACGCTCCACAGCATTCCGCTGGCCTTGCCTTTTTTTTTTCCTCCCTGCCGTGTCGTGGCCATCAAAAGACAATTTGACGACTCGGCTCCAATTAAAAAAAAAAAAAAAAAAAAAAAGGTTCGTTTTTTTTACCATTGCTGCAAACCAGACAGCTTTTACATTGTGCTTCTGTCTCTCTGTGTCTCTTGTCCCTCCACTCTCCTGTTTTTGTCCACCTTCTTCTTGTGTTAGTTTGGCTGTGGATCACATAGAGAATGCCTCCAGCACCCCTGGGAGGGGGAAGGGGACCAAGACTGACCTGGACGCCCCACTCACCCCTGTGGGCCAGGATCTCCCTGAGCTGGACCAGGTTGTGAACACCTCCCACACGCCCGAGGAAGAGGCACCGGTAAGAAACCTTACACAAAAAAGTGGTTGCTGGGTGAAGGGTTGTATTCAATTGTAGTCAATGTGAGCTTCCAAATCACTCATGCTGCCCCCACACTGCTTTCTCCCTTCATTATATTACATTATATTAAATTGCATTAATTTAGCACTCTTCTCCAGAGCGACTTCCAGCGCAAAAGAACAAAAGTGTTGAATGAGCAACAGTGTCAGACCAGGCTTATAACACTCCCAGACCAGTGAGCATGAGCATAACACTGTTCAAGCCCTGCCCTAAGTTAACTTGCGCAACCTGACTAGACAAAGGAAACTAAGTATGCTACCATACACAGCCACTAGATCACAGAGCCCAAAACACATTGCAATACTACAAATACCTTCTGCGTACTTGGTCAGCTTGGTTTGATTTCCGTCTTGATTTCTTCTCTGTCAGGGAAGAATCCTTCAGTGGCCTCACGAGTGAGCCCCTGGACATGTCCCAAAATTGTGTGCGCTGCAGAATTGTGGTGTAGAGAGTTATCATGATAAGATTGTTGCAGGCGATTGCTTTGGGAGACATGCAAGGACAGTCCCAGCAGTCCTTGAGAAGTTGCCTTCACATGAATGTGCTTCAAGGAGGCAAACAGCAGAGAAGAGAAGGCAAATAAATATGACAAAGCCAAACATAAGAAGGAACAAAGAACCAAATTAATTAGTATGATGGTGCAAAATTATGGACCAAGGAATATACACCTGCCGTTTGTCACATTTTCAGCTCGGTTTAACCCAAACCAGAACCTAAAGAACATGTCCAGACCAAACCAGTCTCAGAGAAGGTAGACACAATGCACCTCACAACCTGACAGAAAACTAAGGAAGGATTTCCTCCCCATACACAATTACACACAGCAGACTGCGTAAGCACAGAACCTCACTACGTTACAACACAATGGCTTTGTGTTTGCTGGTAGTTCACTTAAACAAAGGTGGGTTGACTGGAACGAAATGTTCTCCTCTTCACAGGCGTCACAAACCCCTGCAAAGGAACATTAATGACATGTGCTCCATTAGTGTTGGTTTTACATTTCCAATTTCAAGAAGTTGCAAAATAAGTACTACAATGAAATGTCTTTAAAGCGATTTTTTTGACCATGTTTGGTTTTGCTGTGACTGTTAAAATTAAACGTTAACGGTAGTTTCACCTAGGTGGAAATGTTCACTAAACATTAACCTTAATACATTGTGTTACAGCTTTGTCACATGTTTGTATGTATTGTATGTATGTAATTATGGTATTTACAAATATTATCTGATTAGAGATGGTTGAGTCATTTTTATACTCTGGTTTGTTGAGAAACTATACTGTAGTCAGCATTTGTATTTTATGAATAGGGAGTTGTTTTCCATACATTTCCATATATTACACCAGAAGCGGCCTTTTTACATTCACTGTAAGAACATGTAGAAGTAGGAGTGGAGCTGCACGTCAGCTCTCCTTTCTGTGAGCCTGTATGTTGAATGTTTAATTCATGTCATGCTTGCTTAGCCCTTCCCCCACTCAGCACACACACAGCTCCCTTCTCTTTGGAGAAATTATTCACTGAAGTCTTTACCAACAGGAGTGGGACAGCACATGTTTGTGTGATCCAGGCAGATTTGCTGAAAGCTGTGTCTCCTTTTAAAGCCAAACCTGAAACAAATGAGTTCATCTGCATAATGTGTAAAGGCTGTATGCTGGGCTGTGTGCTGTTCAGCTCCACTCTGCTGGTAGTGTTGTGACTGGTGATATGTTTCATAAACTCTTGCGCAACTCACAGGGTTTGTGTCTTAGTGGTTTTTGGAGCCTCTGTGTGAATTTGTTTGTCGGCGGCATGAGAGCACACCAGGGGCTAACTCGTGACTGCTCTTCTTACAGGCTGTCGACACCCCTCTTGCTAAGGAGACAGACCCCTCTGTGCCCAGCAAGGAGGACATCCCCACCTTTGACGAGTGGAAAAAGAAGATGATGGAGGTGGAGAAAGAGAAGAGTAAGAGCCAGCCCTTTTGTGGTCACGGTGCCTCAGTTACCTGTACCCCAACACACACGTGTTCCTAGATGGGGGTGACACAAACAGGGACCCTTGCACACCACACAGAGCTAAGCGATGGCTGAAAGAGCTGGGAGTGTCACTGCGAGGCTGTAATCGTTGTGACGCTGCTGAGACCCCGCACGCAGGCCCGTGGCTGCCGGCCATTTCTGCGCCCGGGCCGGCTCAGAGTCAGTGGAGCGTGCTTTCCGAGCGTTACGTAAGCCCACAGTACCACTGGGGCAGCAGCAGAGACCAAACATGCATGCGATAGTAATGGGCCGGTGCGCTGGAGCGGAAGGAGCAGCACTCAGGACACAAAGAGCACCGCGAGGCACTTAAGACCACATGCACTGCCCTGTGCTGTTAGTAGATAGGGCCAGCCCATTGCTGAGCAAATGTGAGCACAGAGAAGGCTTAATGCCAGCCGTGAGCAATAGGATTACATTTTTAATTGCATCACAGGAAAGCAAAACCTCTAGATCCTTTCTGTGAACGTGTGCTTTTGTTGCTGTTCAGCTGAGTGCCCCTCTTCCTGCTCTCTGTTCTAAAATAAGGTCTGTTACTTCAGCCCCTGGTTACTGGAACCCACGTTAAACGGCATGCCTGTCCTCCCCTAACTAGGTTATCAGTAGGAGAGGGAGGACTATAGTTTTACAGACGTGCCCCGCCTCACAGTGCAGCGGAGAACATGATATCAGTTGCTCTTTGATGTCAAGGCTGGACCCACACATGTATGCACTCACACATGCTCCCACCCAGCGACACATGCTCGCATGGCGGTTGAGTGTAAGTTGATCATTGGTGCCTGATAAAGATGACCCAGTTCCTGAGGCCCCTGCCGCTCTCTGCTCTTTCCCCGTCAGGCCAGTCCATGCACTCCTCCTCCAATGGAAGCCCCCATGTTGTGAAAAAGGTACAGAAGAACTTCAAAAACAACTATGCCTCGGTGGAGTGCGGGGCCAAAATTCTGGCAGCAAACACTGAGGCCAAGGTAGGGGCACATCCCCCTCAGGCACATCCACTCTTTCACACAAAATCACCTCTGCTATACTACTCATGTCTGTATTGGCTTCAATAAATGCCACAAGGTGTCATTCTTTTCCCTTATTGCTTTGCTTTACCGTTTCATGTGCGGTTGCCGGGAACTTGTATTTGCACACTTTCATGACTAAATTTATGGTTGGCTATATTCCTGCAGTTCAGTTCATAATTACTAAAAACATTCGACACCCTCACCACGCATATTGTGAATATACAGTCCAGACAGTGACAAAGCGCTCTATAATCACACTGTGTGGTCATGAACTGTATATATTGCATGCTCAGCATCTTCATTGTTCATTTCTCAGAGTACATCAGCCATTCTGATGGAGAACATGGATCTCTACATGTTAAACCCCTGTAGCAACAAGATCTGGTGAGTCAGCATGCTGGTCTGTGCCAGAGCGGAGCATTCTGCCACCCAGCACCCACCCTCTGTGCCTCATTCACAGCGCACTGCTGCTTCTCTCTGAAGCTTTCCCAATTTAGAGTGTTTGTCCCTCCTTTTCTCTGAGTCTGTCTGTGTGTGTGTGTGTGTGTGTGTCCTGTGTGTGTCCTGTGTGTGTCCTGTGTGTGTCTGTTTGTTTGTGTGCGCATGTGTTTCCGTGTGTATGTGAACATGTGAATGTGAGCATGTATCTGCACGTGAACGTGTGTGGGTCTGTGTGTTAGCCGAGGTAACATGCATGCCATTGGGGAGCGGTGTGGGTGAGGAGGCCTCCCTCCATGCCTGCCATGCCTTGCGCCCGTCTCCTCCCTGCTGTCTGACGCAGAGGGACTCAGGATGCCACCATGTCAGTGTGTGTTTGCCAGCTCTAATCCCCCGACTCCAGGCACTGCATCATCTCTCTGCGGCAGCTGCTGGTGGCATGTGTGACCAGGCCGCTTTCTCGTTATGGGGTTGGCAGGCCCTCGGCAGAAATGCAGTGACTGGAGCTGTTTCCTGACAAGCCCCCCCCCCCCCTCCTCCCTCCTCCTCCTCCTCCTCGTGTCTCTAGGTTCGTCATTGAGCTGTGTGAGCCTATTCAAGTCAAGCAGCTGGACATTGCAAACTTCGAGCTCTTCTCCTCCACTCCAAAAGACTTCCTGGTTTCCATCAGTGACAGGTCAGTCCTCGCTCACCCTGAGAATGGGGGCTATTTGTGTCCCAGTACCACACCATCAGAAAATACAGGAAGTCCTGCCCTGGAAGATGTACTCCCTGATTGTTGTGAGAAATGCTATTTTAGAGCTGGTCTCCCCCCCCATTGTTTCCCATTTGTCAGGTACCCGACTAACAAGTGGATCAAGCTGGGCACTTTCCATGCCAGAGATGAGCGCACGGTGCAGAGCTTCCCGCTGGACGAGCAGCTGTACGCCAAATACGTCAAGGTAGAGCCACTCCCCAAGGCAACACCAGCCACCTCTGTGAACCGTTGGTGGGTGTGTGCAGGGTGAGGGGTGGGGGGTCTGTGCTCTGGGTGGAGAACAAGGCAGTGCTGTGTGGAAGGGGCGTTTTCTGGGCGCCCAATAAAGTTGTAATCGAGACTGGATGATGGTATGAGATAGAGAGAAGGACGCAGTAGAGAGTAAGAGGCACTTAATGCCAGACATCCCAAGTCTCATTCTGAGCGGCTTTTATGTAACCCCATAATCTTCCATGGCCGGGCATTCCGACGGCATTCATGTGATTGTACGGTAGGTTTTTTTGTGTCGTCTGGACTGGAGTATCTGCGTCCTTGTCAGGGGGAAAAGCTGAAAAGACACAGTCATGCTCAGTCATACAGCACGCTTTGTGATGGTGTTAGTGACCTGCACCAATGAATTGAGTGTGTGTGCCACACAGCAGCTGTAACTGATCACTGTTGCTAGGTGATAAGTCATTTGATGAGCCTGTGAAGGAAATCAAAAGTCACACTGACTCTCCACCAATCCAGAACAAAAGAGCACAGATTGTCATGGTCATCTGGGGGCAGCTGCACAAAATTGCTTTGTTTTGATGTTGTTTTACAAAAAAATTGGGAGTCAATGCATTTATCACACCATACTCTCTGTCTGCAGTTTGTCTGCAGAAATGTAATTGATTTCTTTGCAAATGCTTTGTAAACTGTGAACCACTGAAATAGGGGTATATATTATTGTTTCAAGTAGGGTTTTTATTTGGTTTATTTATTTTTTTAATAAGGATTTTTCTATCTGCCTTTGCTCTGTTGAAATGTCTCAGCCTTCTCACTCTTTTCTCTTCTTTCTGTCGCTTTAGGGTCGTTTGTTGCCATCTTCAAATGCTCTGTTTTGCTTATGCCTTTAATTTATACCAGCAATATCAGCAGCCATGGTTTAACATGGTTCCCAAACTACATCTTTTGCCTATGCAGAAGTTGAATGTATGAAAAGGCTTTTATTGAGTATGCCAAATTATGCCTTTTAAAAAAAATTAGCACACACACTCTACATTGTTGTTGTACATTAAAGCTTAACAGACATGCACTGGGCCTGAGGGTTAAAGCCTCTGTATGAGCAGACCTCTTGCCAATTTTAGCAGCAGCTTGTTTGTAGGCTTGTGTAATCTTGTTGTAGCACAGAAGACTTTTCTCCAGTCTCATGTTTTTTTTTCGCTTTAATTTCTCTGTTCAGCTGATGTCGCTCCTGTAAATGTCTTTTTGCCTTTTAGCAGTTTTGTAGCGCCAGTATGTGGAGTGTGAATAATGCTTGTGTTATCGCTAGGAGAAAAAATTAAAATTGCTTGACTTGCTTGTGGCATGAATCAGGTCTTTTTACTGATTTCTTTCTTATTTTTTCTCTCTTCTGTTTCTCTTGCATCAGATGTTCATCAAGTACATAAAGGTTAGCATTCTTCTCTTTTAGAGGTTTTGAATGCACGGTAATGGGGAGCTTTGGTGGCAGTGCCCAAGTAATGCATGGCAACGACACATTAAAAAAAACCAAACATCAAAGCTTTGCAAATATCACATTACCATAGATTTGATCATTACATAAAACAAATTTGATGACATGAGTGCTTTTCCCGTATGTTGATGTCGGCTTTCATCTGTAGGTTGAGCTCATCTCCCACTTCGGATCTGAACACTTTTGTCCCCTGAGTCTCATCAGGTATGTGTGTAGCAAGTAGTCTTCATATTTGATAGTCCATTTGTTTTAATTTATATTGTCTGTATCATCAGCTGCAGGTTAGCATTACATCCTTTGAAAAGAAATCCACTTCTCATTTTTTTCCAAACAAAATTTTGAAACAATAGAAATGATTCTTTAAAATAATGAAATGGTATGAAATACAGAATGATCATTGTGAAATAGTTAGCTGGTATTGAATACTAATCAAGTGTTATTGAATTGGAATCATTGATATCCAGCTACGTTTGTGGATGTCAGAGTTACATAACAGAGTGACAGCAGTCGGGTGCTATGTGCAGCAAAGGTCCATTTGTAAAGAAAGTCTTCTATACCTGTGTAGAGGAAACTGGTGTGTACCCCACGGGACCCCACCAGCTGTAGGTATTTTTGCTGTTTTACTTGGCTCTGTGTGCCCCTCTATTAAAATAAATGGGGCCGTTGAGGGAGCTGCGCGAGTCTGACAATATGTGGGACATATGGTCTCTTCCCCTGTAAGGCAGGTCTGAGCCCCAAGCCCTACTTGCAGTTCTTTAACATAACGATCCCTTAACCAGGTAAAGTGAATTACGTGTAATCACAGTCACATTCTTAAGGAGTTGCGATCATTTGGGGGAGTGAAGCTGCACCTGATAGTTCATAGTGTTGTTTGTAAAGCCATGTGTGATGCCCACAGGCCTCCCATGGTCTCTGTGCTTTCTCCTGGAGCTCAGGAAAGCAGCGCTTTCTCATGGAGCTCTGGCTGTCTGTGTCGCCACTGTCCCCCGAGGGAGGGGGCGGTAACAGCCTGCTGTCGAAATACCCCCTGTGCCCCTGTGTACATCAACTAGGCCGAAGTTCACTGCAATACACTGCTGACTTTCAGCCATAAATAAGCTCTGCTGGTGGAAAAAAAAAACAGGAAGAGCCTGAATACTGGACTTGGTAGCCCATTCCGCTGCTGACGTGGGCCATTTCTTTGCCTGGAGGGGTTTTCATGGCTGATTCTTGTTTGTTTAAGATAAATGACAGAACAGGTTTTTTCATCTTTTTATTTCCTCTTGCTTCGAAGGGTGTTTGGAACCAGTATGGTGGAGGAGTATGAAGAGATAGCAGAGTCGCAGTATCCCTCAGAGAGACTGGAATACCTGGATGAGGATTATGGCAAGACAATTTTCTGTTTTACCTAGTGATTTTTTTTTTCCTTTGGTATTGTCATCTCTGTGTACAGATGCACTTCTGCTTCAGTAATGTTATTGACAGTGAGTGAGCAAGTGCCATGTCTTTATGTGAAGAAATGCAAGTAATATACTGGCCCTCTAGCTTTTTCTTAGTTTTGTTTCTGCCACCTTCCACAAACTGTGTGCATTCATGTCTTTGCCTGTAATGATTAAAGAATTGAGCGCTTAGCTGTAGTTCTCCACTCTGTAGATTACCCTCCTGGCTTTGTGCCACCTGAAGACAAGGCTTCAAAGAACCTGTTGGGATCAGCCACCAGTAAGTAATCATGTTTACCAGCAGTACTCTTTCAGATGGCTTCCTGCCATATGTTGCTCATCACTTCAGTTCTTGGTTGATCCAGAGTGGCTCAGTCGACTTTGAGAGGAGGCAGAGCCCTACTGCATGTGCTCAAAGCCGGCTGTGCCATTTACCAAACTCACCAGGATCCCACAGGTTAGGGGTGGGTATGCTGGCCAAGGTCCCCTCATCTCACTGCTCTCAGGCACCCTGCAATTCAGGTTCATAATGATTGTTGCGCTAAGACGAGCCCAGTGTATAATTGGCCATTCCAAAACAGGGCTGCTTGAAGGGGGATCTCCCACAATCGGATGAGTGCATTTTCAGAATTGGTGTTTTCTGCAAATATCTAGAAGAATCCAGGGATCTAACCGTCTCACTCTGCATACATAGTCCAGAATAGTTTCCTGTTGTAGGTTTGCTACTAGTGATAAGACTCATTGCTATAGCCACACTGTTTTGCTTGTGTCTGCGTTCAGAACCTCAGGGGGAGGTACTGAAGAGTGCTGCTCTCTCATTGGCTCAATGTGTTTCACCCCCCTGCCTGTCCTACAGGGGTCAAATCATTCCAAAACATTACTCAGCCCGTCCAGGAAAAATAAATGAAATCCAGTCAAGAATAGGAGTCTCAGTGTGTTTCGGTGGGGGTCTCTGCCTGTGCCGGTCCTGTGGTGTGTGCATTTCCTGTGTGGCCTGGACCTGACTGCGTGTCTGTCTCTGCGCCCCGCGCTGCCTGTGAAGGGAGGCATTTATGTACGTCTGTTTGCCCTGCAGATGCCATCCTGAACATGGTCAATAACATCGCAGCCAACGTGCTGGGGGCAAAGCCGGAGCTGGAGGAAGGAGCCAAAACTGAAGGTATTAAATATACTTTTATCATCGCGTTTGAATGTAACCTCTCCCAACCCTCCCCTTTTCCCTCGAAAGTTCTCAGTAAACCCCCCCCCATATTTTTATAGATGAATTCCTTTCTCACTTAATAGCAAAGTGGTGTACATAGGTTGCAGAAGTAGGTTTCCTGATAGTAAAACAGAAACGGCTCTAAACCAATAAATGGCACATAACAAACAGAAACAACATAGCATCACTTTTTGAATGAAGGCATCACGTTTTTCTGCATGAATAGATGATGTTGGCATTTCACCTTGTTTTGGAATAAAATATACTTTTCACTCACCAGATTTTGGGCACTAAATTCTCATGTTTGTTAATTCTCTACTTCCCTGGCAGCTTTGTATTACTTGTAAAGGTAGTTGTCATGCCAACACATTCTGAGACTTATGGCCTAACTCTGAAACATTATCTTCGAGCTCTAAAATAAGCCTCCTCACAGTCTGAGCTCAGATTAATCATGGAAGTGTTGGGTAAAACAGCAGGGAATTTTTTGCTAAAGATACTGTTATTTAATACTGTTATCTCTAACTCTCCTAATTCTTCTCAGCAGAGGGAGTGCATTTTTATATACCGTGTTGGAAGTCATTGTAGTATGTCTTAGAATTGTTGGGCATTTGTTACTTAAGTGAGTAAAAGTTATACTTAAGCATTAGCTTGGATGACATTGACATGCTGAAGGTGGAGGAGGCATAAGGTTGGTGTACTAGTGACTGGGAATACTGTAATTCAGTTGTTTTTTTCATGAGGGTACTTTATATTCAGGGAGTGTTTCATAAGTAAACGAAGGTGAAATAATGCCAGCTCTTATGTACCCAGAGAATGCAGTGGAACGAGTTATTTGCTTGGGGCTTTTTGATTTAAAATTCCTTTTGGTTTTTATTGCTGCATGTTGCTGCTGTTGAAGTTATTCCTAATTGTGCAGTCTGAAAAATGTATCCCTCCGGATGTAGGATAACAAGGTTCATGTTTAACAGTATTTTTATATTCTTTTGCACTAAGCACTGAAGATTGGTGATCCGTGAACATTGGTGATAGACCGATTTGATAGACTACACATTGGTGATAGACTCAATTTGGGAAGTGCTCACGCATACAGTGCGAAATTCCATTCAAAATCTTCAACCTCAAAGGGGTGATTTTTTTCTGTCAAATGGTTTTTGTGCAAGAAATGCCATGTACGGTCATGGCCAGTGCTTGATGATGTATCTCTGTTACACATTATTTTGTTATTATGTTCTTTGTGCAGTGCACATAACTCCATGAAGGAAAACTGAAATGCACAATGTGAACAGGAAGAGAATCTAGGGCAAACAGCATCTGACTGTGAATTTATACTTTAAATTAGACCTTTAAGATAATGTATCTCGCTGTCCAACTTGACGCACTAAAAACTGATTGTTTTACTGCTTTCGCTGTGTGGATATAGAATATCTGTACCATCATTAAATGTAATAAATGTGAAAAAATAGGTATTCATGCCTAAATCAAATACAATACACAAACATGAAACTCAGTGCACACATCAGCAATAATGATCATTTTTCTTCACATTTCTTATTTGTGTGTTGTCATGGTAAAACAAAAGCAAAGGGGGGGGGGATCGTCAACAAAATATTTCATGGAAGCAATTTGCCACACATTGTCTTTGAAACTAACCGTGGCTGCTGTTGACATGTGCCATTCACTATTCACTTCAAAGACAAGAGATCAGTTAAAATTCCCTTTGAAGCCAAGGTGCATACGTGAACGTGACCTGATTTAGGCTGAACTGTTGGCTTTGGCTCACATTGCTTTGGGCTGTTTCCCAAGCAGCAAACTTGAGCTGATGCTCTGATGCTGTCATGGCAGTCTGACTGTATGTGCTTTCTTTTTTGGCAACCTGATGTACAAGTCTTCATCCTCATGTGACATACCAGAAAGCAGCTTTGACCTTAGAGGAACTTTTTTCTTTTGTTCTGTCTGATGGAGAAAACTATTCACACATTCAAAAAAAAAAAATGTTTAATAGCGTGTGTGCTTGCCCATCTTTCCTTCATTATGTGAGAGTAATACTTTGCTGTTGTTTGCTTCTCTCGGTCTGAACCCAGATGTTTATCTGACCTCTGGCAGAAGGGATGCTTCTGATGAACAATGAGTACCTTTGTTGAGTTTGAAGTGGGGGGTGCAATGCTGCTTTCCGACTACTCGATGCTTGATGTACATTTGATTTCAGTCAATTCGTACTGCAGGATTAGTCCAAATGAAGTAATCGCCTCTCTAATTTCTTTTCCAGCAAACTTCTCGACTGAGGCGGAGAACGTGACGGAGTCGTCCACAGTGTCCCTGCCCAGCTCCTCCGCCGGCCTCACCCCCACACCCACTTCCCCCCCAGTGTGAGTGGCCGGCTTACGTCAGCCAGCAGCCAGCCAAGGGCCCTGTGGGGATTTAATGAATAGCACACTACCCACATGGCCACTCTTGGCAGCTCATGGGCGTTTTGTGTTCTTCTGTTCAGTACGCTTAATTTGATTCTCTTTCTTTCTGTCTCCAACATGGTCGGGTATGTGCACGAACAGTGCTAAGGAAAGACAGATGAAGAAAAGCACAGTCAGATTGTTCAGAACTGTTTCAGTCTTGTGAAAATTTATTTTTAGCATCAGAAGCAGAATTGTATGTAGAAGAATTTTGTAATAAATATGTATGCGTGTCAATAACCTTTTCACAGAGTAGTAGCTCCCAGTGAGGTGATAGTGTTCTCTCTGGTTCCTCAGGATGGAGACCCAGGAGCTGGAGGAGCCAGTACCTAAAGAGGAGCCAGAGGCCACTGTCACTGAGGCCCCCACGCCGGCGCCCCCCGAGGAGAGCCAGATCGTCACGCTCGTCGAGGAGGAAGAGGAGGAGCCCAGCCAGTCCACCATCACCCTTCTGGAAGGAGAAGATGACGAGGAGGAGCTGAAGGCGGAGGAGCCCCCGAGGCCGGAGCCGCAGCAGCAGGAGAGCTTTTACTACTGTGGAGAGCTCTCCACTCTCTCCTGTGTCGCCACCCTCCACGAGTACCTGTCCCGCTGGTGCTCCGCGACCCTGGCCCTGCAACGGCAGCGCAGCGACCGGCCGCGGCGGAGGAGCGCGCAGGCCGACACGCCCTCCCCGGCCGAGCCGCCCCTCCTCTCCCCCACCCCGACGCAGGAGCCGCCCCTCGACACGGAGCACCCGCCCGTGGAGGAGCGGCCCTCGGCCCACGGGGAGAGGATCAGCGCCACGGACGTGCCCGGCGGGCCCACGCGCCGCGCCGAGGTGACGGTGGAGCGCACCGCCGAGACCCTCCGGCTGGAGCCCAGCCGCACCTCCTCCCTGCCCCCGCATAGCTTCTCCGACAGCGTCCTCTCGAAGGTCGTCCCCACTGAGGAGATCCCTGAGCCCTTGCCCAGGGAGCCAGTGGAGCAGGGGCTGCCGCATCTGGACAAGATCCCGGAGACTCAGGCGGAGCTGAAGAAGGGGCCGTCTGCCAGTAGCAGCAGCAGCAGCAGCAGCAGCAGCAGCAGCAGCAGTGTTAGCAGCAGCAGCATTAGCCTCAGTGACTCCAGCCTCATCATCAGCTCCACCGTGGAGCTGCCCATCCCAGAAAGCGACTCACCCAAACTGGACCCGCAGATCCACCCCGTGAAGGAGCAGCCTGTCTCCGTCCCCGCCCTCCCCACCGCCACCCGGCCTGCCGAGATCCCCCCGCCAACGGAGGTGCCCATACCCCCAGTGGAGGTGGACCTTGGCAAAGCCCCCCCGGAGGAGCCCCACAGAGCGGCCCCCGCGCCAGAGCACCCTGAGTCCCCCGCGCCGGTCCCGGAGCTCAAAGTGGAGGAAACCGTAGAGGACATTCTGCTGAGTGTGCCTTCCAGCAACTCGCAGCTGCACCGCACAGCCACCGACTTCTACGCCGAGCTGCAGAACTCCACCGAGCTGAGCTACGGCAACGGCAACCAGGTCCACGGCTCCAACCAGAAAGAGTCGGTCTTCATGAGGCTCAACAACCGCATCAAGGCCCTGGAGATGAACATGTCCCTCAGCAGCCGTTACCTGGAGGAGCTCAGTCAGAGGTGAGGGCATTTAGCGCGGTTCACACCCCCAAAGGCCCTGTCTGTACCCTGCCTGCACGGATCAGCAAGAGCTCATCAGGCCAGGGCTTCTATGAATGGTTCTCATTACTATTCAAGTGTTATAACTGGCACTAGCACAGAGGGAACCCTGAGAAGTGTCGGAGTAGGTCACCAAATAATTCATAAAGATTTAAGAGTGCACAGCTCAAAGAGAATTTCTACTGCAGGTCATAAATGACTGCAGCAAGCTCACAGTACTGAGATGGGTTGTCTTGGATGATTACAACAGCAGTGAATACCAAGATACAGATTAGATTGGACAAGACTTCTCTGCGTGGCAGACTCAATTACCCAAGTAGTAATCACATACCTTGCAAAGAAATGGTGCCGCTCCCAAATGAAAGGGTCCGGGGGGGGGTATGTACTCCCTTCAGACTTTTTAGTTAAATGTATTGGTGATTTGAATTTTGCAGCGGTGTTAAATATTTCCATATTTGTAATGCCATGCTACTGTATGTGCTTGTGAGCATAGTGTGGTTGTCCTCAGAACTACATGAGGTAAATTTTGTCTTTATTGCCCAAATATGTCATTTGTTCCCATCACGTAATTGCGAGTTATGCACAAAAGTGTTATGAATACACTATGACATGCTGCCTTCAGGTCAGGGTACATTCTCAAGTGTTGAATAAGATTTTCACACACAAGGCCCCAGTAGGAAGTTTGCAGGCATGTGAACACAGAACTGGCCTTCTGATGCAATAGCTAGTTTGTTGTTGAGGCACCACTGCACGTGTGCTCCCCCAGGTGTCTGTTCTTAATATGGCTTTTTACTGATTGGTCTGTTAAGGTACCGAAAGCAAATGGAAGAGATGCAACGGGCTTTTAACAAGACCATCATAAAACTGCAGAACACCTCCAGAATTGCAGAGGAACAGGTGAGGAAGTCTTTTAGACCTTATTTCTCAGTTGTATCTTTTCCGAGTTTCAGGTGAAGTTCTCTGGTGTGCCACGGACAGGTTGTGTAACCCTAACCCTAACCCCGACCCTCCGCTGTCCCTTAGGACCAGAAGCAGACCGAATCCATCCAGGTCCTGCAGAGCCAGCTGGAGAACGTCACTCAGCTGATGCTCAACCTGTCAGCCACCGTCAGCCATCTGCAGAGAGAGGTAGGGTTGCCGCTGGCCGCTGCACTCCACAGGACACCGGCCTTGTGCTCGGATGGTCTGTGTAACCTGTGCGTGTTGTGTGTGTGATGTGTTGCGCTGCAGGTGTCGGACCGGCAGAGCCTGCTGGTGGTGTCCCTGCTGCTGTGTCTGTGCCTGGGCCTGCTGCTTTGCATCCAGTGCTGCCGGAGCTCCACCCCAGCCCCGCCAGACTCCTCCTCCTCCATACCCAAGAGCAACCACTACCCCAGCCCCAAGAGGTAATCCCCCCACTGTGCACACAGACATGCACGCACACACACACACACACACACACACACACACACACACACACACACACACACACAGGCTAGGAAATGTCCCATGCGTTATTGTACATTACATTACATCCATTTAGGAGACGCTCTTATCCAGAGTGACTTCCAGCACAATAGAACAGAAGTATATCCATTTAAGTTGAATGAGCAACATTGTCAGATGAGGCTAACAACACTCCCAGCCCAGTGAGTGTGAGCAGTATAGACAGTAAGTGTAACTGAGAAGCTGGAAATCTAGAGCGTGCTGTTCCTCCGTCTCTATTCATATGGCATCTTCTCAGATATCTAGTCTCCCATATCACAAGCAGAGCCCACTTAGCTCCTTAATAGTGCTTAAATTTGTCTGAGCTTTCCCAGCTGAACACCACTCTTTCACTTCCTCTTCTCCAGGTGTTTCTCGTCTTACGACGACATGAGCCTGAAGCGGAGAGTGTCGTGCCCTCTTGTGCGGTCCAAGTCGTTCCAGTTTCCCACAACAGAAGGCAAGTGCATTGTGCGCTGTAGGAGTTCACGCTAACCATGTAATTTCTACCTGCTGTCATGTTGGATACCGTAAGCAAGGACAGTGGTACTTGCAAACTCCTTCTCACGTGAACTTCCCTGTTATCCCTTGTTCTGTAAAATCCTAGTGTTCTGTGCATCCTGTCCCATTTCCACAGACTTGTGAGTTGAGGAGTGACAAAAGGGTTGTGATATCATGCGTTTTTGGAAAGGCAATGTGGATTACTTTACGTTCCAGGGTCTTCCGCCATTTGTGAAGAGCATGAAAGCTTGATACTGAATAGGCTTGGCATCAAGTTTACGTTCCTTGAGTCTCAGTAAACAGCCCGAGGCTCTGAAGAGTGTGTGACTTGGTCCATTTCCATTTACCATTGTCTGGACATGGTCTTTGCAAGGGGTTCCCAAGAAAGGAACCTTACAACAAAAACTTAGAGAGTCAAAAGGGGGTGGATGAGGACTGAATGAAAAATGACCTCATTCAAGCTGGCATGACACATTAAACATTTATTTTCTGTTCCCACGTTTGCCTTAGTTTGCAGTGGCCATGCTGGGCCTGAGAGGCTGTCAGTGCCAGTTGGTATTCATGCAAACAGTGCATGAGTTGATGCACAGGATATATATTTATGCATAGCTCACAATGCTTGTGGCTGGCCTTTGTGATACATTTGCAAGTAGTAATGCAGGAAGGAATATGCATCCCCTTCTCCAGAAACTATGTCTGAAAATGCATTGTCTTTATAAAGCAATTGCATACTATGATGCAGTACTATACAATACCTATTTTTAAGGGAATGTATAACAATAGTTAAGTGCCTTCAGCATTGAACCATGAATTAAATTCCTTTCTTTGAGGATCAACTGTTTTTAACCTGGAGTGGTAATTACTGCTTGCAAGTGCACAGCTCATGCTTAAATCTGTTCTTGTTTCCCATACCATCATTTAACGTCCACCCCTTTCTCCCCTTTTTAGTAGGTCCAGATGACTTGTACATTGTAGAACCTCTAAGGTTTTCGCCAGAAAAAAAGGTACAGTGTCCATTTACCTACTGGTGTGTGGTTGGTAAAGGCTTCCATGTCAGGCTCCATGTACTAATGGTTCAGTTTGACTGTGGGAGTGACTCTGCTGCTGGACATAAGGTTAACCACCTCTCTGCTGCCTGTGCTAGTACAGCATAGCGAGAGGCCCTTTGACCTGGGCAGGCAAAAGTAACAGTCACATTATCCCCCTACGTGGGATACATTACTACTACTTAGGCACACATTGAGTTGACCTCTGTTGAGTCAGGCTAAGTTAGACAGATTGCCTCCTCAATTCCACTTTCCCTCATTTTTCCTGTCCTGTATTTTGCCATCCCTCCCTAAACTCAATTGGTCAATTCATCTCTTTGCACACAACCTATTTTGTCAAATTGTTTTGTTTGGCAGGTTTGGGTCCTTGTAATTTTCTCCCTCACATTAAATTATAAATTAAATACTAAAATTTTGCTATTTGCTGCACAAGTGATTCAATTTATAGCACAGAGGTGGTTAAGGCTTCCTTGAATGTTTTCATAGATCAATGTTGTGTGTCCCTCAGCCACTGTGTAACTTGCTCTCTCTCCTTCAGCAGAAAAAACGCTGCAAAATGAAAGGCGAGAGGGTGGAAACGCTGAAGCCTTCCGTCCCCGCTCCAGTAGTAGCTAACGGAGGGCTGAAGTGTAACGGCGTGTGCCCGCCCCACGGCACCCTCCTGCCCTCGGGGGAGGTGTGCATGTCCTCGTCCAAGGACCCCCCCTCCGAGGGCAGCTCGGAGGGCTCCTCGCACTCGGACGAGTCCTACTTCTGTGGCATCTCATCCTGCACGCGCCTCTGCAACGGCCACCCCCCGCCCAAGACCAAGACAGAGAAGAGGGCCTTTAAGCGCCGGCGCTCCAAGATGGTGGAGCAGGGCAAGTACATGGACGAGGTGCTGCAGGTGCAGACGACCGCCATGTCCACCCTGGAGGACATAATGAAGGGAAACAAGGAGATAAGCGTGGGGACGTTTGGGGTGACGGCAGTGTCAGGCCATGTTTGATCCCTAGCCCACCCCCACTCCCCCTTTCCTCACCCTCTCTATCCTTGGGCTCGCTGACTTTATCACTCCTCCACCCCCCCCCACCCATCACCCCTCCACACCTCCAACCCCTGCGAAGGGGGCAGGCTGGCACTTTGCAGTCTCCTCTGCCAGCACAGAGCAGGACAAGGGCGTGGACTGAATGTAGCCCGCCTCTTCTCACCGGGCCACTTGAGAGAGTCAGATCTGCCACCAAGAAAGGACGACAGAGTGGAACTCAGACAGGGTGGCAGCAAGAATCAGGAAGAAGCCCCCCCTTCCCCTCCCAAAACATTGCTCCCATGTTCTCTAAACCTCTCCTTGTTTATGTGCCTTTTTTGTCCATTTTAGAGCTTTGACAGTTTTTTGTTTCCCTAGAGAGCAATGTTATAAGAAACGGACAAAAGACACAAGACAAAAAAAAAAAGATTTTATCGTGGGTGAATTTTTCTACAAGACTAGCACATTGTTCTGTCAGTAGTTGTGTCAGATAGCATTCCACCCCAGTGCTGGGCGTCCAGGACAGGAGAGGCGCCCATAACAGTTCCAGCCCTTCAGTTTGCAGTGAGAAGTGAAGCTTCTCGTTGGGGAGACACGTGTCACTTCAGAAATAGCAGCAGGACAAGCCACTGTTCCTCTTCTGCATTCTTTCCTATGTTGACAATTAACACTAGCAGATTTTTTTTGGGACCAGAGTGTTGTTACCTTCATGTATGATAGGCCTAAGCCTCTTGAAGCAACCTCAGCCAATGACTGAAGCTGAATGAAGAATGAATCCAAATTTTTATGTGTTGTCCACTTCAGTTTTCCCAAGTCTGAATGCGTTGAAGGGTGCTGTAGAGCTCACTAGCTTGTTGGTAAATTTTGGACTCATGTCAGGGCTCGGCCCATTATCTACAAACGCATCTACACAGCTATTGGAAAAGGGATTTTGTGCAGAACTGCAGAGGAGAATCCAGTCAGGTTTTATTTTTTGATGTGGACCAAACAAATGAAAGTATGTAGGACAGTGTGTCGTGTGGACCAGTCCGTACAAGCATATTGTAGTCTGCAAGAATGGCGACACACAGGGATCCAGTAGGGGGCGCACTGCTGCCAGCTTTATTTATGTATTTATTTATTTAAATGTCTCACAGGTCTCCCTACCTGGGCTCCAGCATGCGCACAGGTCATGGGGCCATATGACGCTGTCTCTCCAGGGTCCCAGTGTGTCGCCCAGCTCATGGGTTTTCAATAATAATGACCATGATAATGGCACACAAGATGGTACTCACATATACTGCATGTGCTCCACGGACTGGCCAACACGCTTGCTCAGGTGTCCACTTTTTTTACTGTATAAATGACTGGATTCTTAGACCTCGGCACAGTGACTGCTGCTTTATATACCATGCACCTGTTCTTGCACATAATATACTCATGAATATACAAACAAAATTTCGGAGGCAATCCACTGAATATGTGCTGGAATCTTCATTTGTTTTAATACAGATTACACTGCAGATGTTGAGTAAGTTGTGGAAGACTGGTCTGTCACCCCTGAGCCTTGGAGATATTGAAGTGGACAGTGGGGAAGAAAAAAAAAACAGCCTTGATGCAGGTCATAGATATGTTCTGATTAGCTCTGCAGTCATTGGATTCGATATTGATTGCTTAAGAGGCTGTGGTGTCTCTAACGAATATACAGCACTCCTACTAATCAGTTCCTACTCAACACAGTCCCCCTCCTCCCCCTGCTTCCACACTCCAGGTCATTTCCAACACAGCCACCAAGTCCTTCTGTGTGAAGAAAGCTGTTTCTACGCACCCATTTTGACCATTCTTCTTGCGACAGTTGACTTTTGACAGATTTTAGCATCTTTGACTCACTGCGTCTTGTACCTAACAGTTCTGTGAAATTATTTGTGTTCATTCAACTCTGTTCACCCTATACTACTTTTAAATTTGACACAGGTTGTTGCTCACTTTGAAATAATAATTCCCACATTTCAAAAAAAAAAAAAAGGGAAAGCTCTGGATGGATTTTGAATGTAATGGCTATTTTAAGTAATTCGATGAAAGGTAATCCTACACACACAGTGGGGTCTCTTTTTTTGTTGTTTTTTTTTTTTTTAATCATGATCCTTTTTTGTACCTCCAAATGAGTATGAAAAAACGTTTGAAAAGCTGTGTTTGTGTGTGTGCATGCGAGAGTGTCGTGAAGTTGTTTTCTTGACCCCCGTGTCTGGAAGGAAGACCGTCTCCATTGTGCGTGTTGTATAACCAAGTGAATAGAACTATTGCTCTTGTTGAAAGGTCTACAAGCTCAGTGTGCACTTTTATTAATTCTCATGCCTTTTGTTTTGTTTTGTTTTTTTTTCTACACTATACCTTGTATGTCAAGTGCTTTTCCAAGCTTCTCTTTGTGTGTGGCGTCCCCAGTGTCCTGCGGCAGTGTGGAGGCCCGGGAGGCCACAGGAACACACTACTTATCTTTCAAGGGTGAGCTGCACAGAACTTTTGGAACAGGAGCAAGTGTAACTACAAAGATGTAGTGCCATTAGAAACTGTGAATTTCTAAATAAACTTTTTTTTTTTCTTTCCTGAGAGCGTTATGCCTGTTTGTTCATTTAGCGTGTCTTCGTATTTTCTCGTAATTTCCTTTTATTGAATGTGGAACCCCTGGTCTGTGTCACTGGGTTGGGAAATATGTCTAGTTATCTGTGTGTTTGGAAAAAGAGAAGTAGGCATGAAACCTGAATGAATTTCATTCTCACACACATGACCGCAATAACTTCTGCATTCACGAATTTGGCTACATCTATTTTCACTTCAGTCACGATCAGAGGGTAGCGTGTGTTTGCAGATAACTGGTGGGTGGGTGCCACTGTTCAGCTGAGAAAGTTGTGTAAAATTGAACTAAACTGTTAAGACTAAAGAAAATGCTGATTTATAATGAATTCTTTGATGTCTTTCCTGGTGTAATTTGAATATTTATTAAAATTAGATATTTTAAAGTGTGATATTGATGTTTTTTGTAAGTTCTGCTACTTTCTCCTTTAATTTGACAGATTTTGGAAGCTAGCTAGTACTTAGGAGAAGGTTCAGCATTTTTGGGTCAGGATGATGGAGGTGCTTGCCAAACATTTTTGAGGGTCTTGTGGCTCCCCCCAAAAATGAATTCATTTAAAGCGGTACATTTTTTTTCCTTCCAAATTTTGTCCTCAAAACCCCTCAGAAAGGAGTAGGCACAGGTTTATGAGGGTATGAAAACATGATGGATACATACGAACATTTCTTCACACCAACACCATTGCATCTGGACTGGCACTCACCATGCTACTCTTGTTTACTCTTGTTTCAAGGTATTGTGGTACAGCAAAGGTTCTACTTACAAGCAATCACAACAACTTCAAGACCTGAAACTTTAATTAAAGCATTGGCATTAAAACTCTGATGAAAAATCCAATACATTAATAAAACACTCTACTATTTAGCTGAGTGTGAACTGACTAAAGGTTAAAATGTTAAAATGTCAAAAAACAGTTATGTTACCAAGACTCCTCATTAGCCTTCTTGAACTTTTTTCCCTAACCTTCCCCACAACCTGTTTGGCTGTCTCTCCTCTATCAGAATATGGGAATCATCAATTATCGGTCTACTCTTTAAATCGGCCTCTTCCCCTGTACACTAGGTGATTAAGTTCGCCATTGAGGATCTTGGTTTGTCTGCTTCTGCAGTACTCGCACAGGAATCTGTTCTTGAGCATGTCTCTTTATAACCATCTTTTCTTACTCTATTCAGTGCCTAATTAAATCACCTCATATTTTATATACCCGAGAATCTAGTGTGTTCCCTTTCTGTTTGTGCCTCTGTCCCCTCCCTGACCATCCCTCCCCCAGGCTGCTGTACTGCTGAGGGTCAGGCTGATCCCTCTCCCTCATCCTCTGGGTGTGCTACCCTCCAACACAGTCTCTCAAGTGTCTATTGTAGACTGTCATGCACAACATGTAGGCCCAACACCTACAGAAGGTAGGTTATCAGCACTATCACCAAACAGTAAAATCAGTTAATACACAGGCCCTCTGTAGTCTGTCCCCTCCGAAAGCTTACTGTATGTGAAAGAGATCATGGTTTTAAATCAATAGTTTCCTCTCATGTATGCTCTGTAAAAAAAATCACATTTCATGATCTGTATGAGGGTAAAAGCAACATTTTAATCATAAATTATTGGGAGTAGGCCTTATTGATATGACCTTAAGGTGCAGTATGCATTTCTTACATGTGTCCTGAGGTGTTGGCACAGTGGTCCAGATCACTCGCAGTGAGTACAGTGCGCTGTAAACACGACAAAACAAGAAGCTGAAAGCTCTACGGGCTGCTCTTAATCCTTCTTGCATTGGCAGCTCTAGACAGCCACAGCTCAACATTGATGTTGCTTGTATGTTGAATTTCTCACTACATGTCAGCTGTCAGTGCAAGTACAGAATAGCCAAGAACAAGGTGAACATCAAAGGTGAAACAATGCTAAAATATTAGTGAGGTGTGATGGCAAATAATGATCCATTAACTCAAGATTATATCAAATTTCACTCCGGGTGTAGTCAGTGATCAGGTACAGAAATAAACCATAATTAATATCAAAAGATTTTAAATAATACATAATCATAAGTGTAGTGCTAGCTCTCTCACGCAATTAAATATACAAAAACGCAAAATGCAGGTTCAGAGAATGCAACTCATTTACATCTCTGTAAATACAAACGTCCTGTGAATATGCCATGCCTAGCCTACTGGTCTGATTTTTGCGGATGCAGTTTAGCCCTCGCTCAGAATTTAACAACTCTAGGCTAGTTAGGCAGCGTTTTAGAGTTGACCGCGGGAGTAGGATTTGCAGATGTAGGCCTTTGGACCTACTGTACTTTCATGTGTTGCAGCTGTAGTGCAACCACTCCGTGCCACGTGGTGGCACTACAAGGGCTTTGTATGTATTTTTGTTTGCAGGAAGCACCTCTTTGCCATTTGTTATTGTAAAATTGCGACAGATAGCTAACATGGCAGATGAATTGGACATTGTGGACATAGAGGGGGATGAAACTGAAGCCAGTATGAGGTAAACAGAGAAAAAAAAAATAAGTGCATTAAATGTGTTCCTCTGAATGTACAGCTTGAGTAATGTGCAGTTCGTTAGAAATGTAAAGATCGTGGATAGCAACGTTAACTGAACCATGCGGTCACTGCACTAGCTAGCCAGCTAGCTATCAAAGCGTGTGTATCGCTAACGTTAGATGGCGAGCTTGGTTACTGTCCAGCTAAATGAATGGTTTCTATAATGGCTGATTGTAGTTTGGCAGCTTATTATTTTCCGAGCTGTCAACATATCGTGAATAAAATGTTACCTAGATAGCCCGTAAGTAATTTGACTAGATAGCGATAGCGAATGAATATAATGGGTTTTGGCTAGTTAGCCAACCAGTTTAGATACATTTGCTGGCTAAAGTACAGTATAGAGTACAGTATAGCGAGCGAATGGGCTAGCTATTGTATTGTTAAGAGGACCAGTACGTTGAAGTAGTTCTAAACGAGGTTATGGAAGATCAGCTGACTAGCTACTGCCTGCTTTGTTAAATTTGGACTGATAGCTGTCTAAAGATCTGACATAGAACAAACTTGGCAACAATGCTACAATGCTACAAACCCCGGTAGGTGTACCTACAGCGGCTAGCTAGCAAGATAGATAGCACACAACTGTGAACCAGGGATGCCCGGTCCGCGGCTCGTCAGAGCTTCTTGTGTGGTCCGCTTTTTCTGTAAAAGAAAAAAAAGACACATATTATGGATGGCAAAAACGCTGTGATTAAGAATGTGGATGTTGGGTCCAGTGAAGTTAATACTATGCTGTTGCATCACGGACAAACACCAGGGCGCTGTTGTGCACGGATGGCATCCATGCCGCCTCACCAGAATCATAGTAACAGCAGATACAGCCGTTCTATCACATCCCACTCATGTAAAGCGTGAAATGACTCTTAATGCGCATACAACTTAATACCTGAATGGACGAAGAAATGTTTTACAGTTTTCAGTGCAATTGGGTATTGAGGTTTTCATGACAATTTAACTGTGGTCCTTTGAAAGTGACGCTGGTCAATTCCTTTTCCTACTCTGGGTGAGGATGGACACACTGCAGTGGAATCTAGGCATGCAGCAACGTCGCAAATGGGGAGGCTGCACTTTCTGATTGCAGCCAAGTGGTGTAACATCCTTAAGCATTTAGCTAAATAAGAGAGAGCAATTGTAATGTAGTTGTGTGCTCTGTTTATGAGATGGATATCATTGATTTTGGTCATAGATTTCAAATGAATTGGTTGGACCAAATGAGCAATGAAGTAGAAATAGCCCTAGGTATGTTGCAATATCACATTGTGAACTTGTATTTCAGGGACATCATGCCGGGTGGAGGCATCCACCAGGATCAATATTTACAATCAGCATGGAGTACGAACAGCACAATCCTGGTGAGAGGGAGCAATTTATTTTATACAGAACAATGTCCCATACTATTTGCTCTCTTTTTTGGCAGCTTCATTGATTCAGTTGTTGCCCAATTACATTTGTTAAGAATTGGAAGAGGGTAACATCCAGCAGTTCTTTTTTATTATTGTTTTTGGAAATTCAGGTCTCTTCTTTTTTGTTTCTGCTCTCCTTTTTACTGTATTTGTATCATGTTCATAAAACGTTTTGTGTCCCCCAGCCTTGGAACCTGGACAGCTCCATAAGTGCAGAGAACAGAGAGGTCATTGAGAGCATGCTTCTGGAGGAGCAGTATCCTTTCTGAGGCTACATCTCAGTCTTTCAGCTGACGTAAAGGTATTTAGAGTGTACATTACCCAGTGCTGAGTATGTAGTGGACCCAGCAGTGTCAGTCTGTTTTTGATTATGTGTAGAAAGAGCTCGATAATGGATCTGTTTTAAGCATGTAGTAGTTTTCTTAACCAGGTCTAGGTATTATCTTGCTGGTAAAGAGCTGCCAAAGAACATGTGGACTGGTGACAAGCAGAAAGTGAAACGGTGAGTAACAGTATTTTATCCGTATTGAAATATCTGCATTTCAGAAGTGCATTAAATAAATTATTTTATTAAGAAAATTATTGTTTGCAAATGTTATGTTTTTCTGTAGAGGTTTTATTACCATATTGATGTTAATTTTTTCCAGGTCTCCTGTGAAATCAACTGGAACAACTGTCCGATGGGCTCAGGAGGAAAAGGATCTTTTTGAAAAAGGATTGGTATGCTGTTCTCTTGGCCAATCAGATGCTTTAGAACTTTATAAAACTTAACAAATACTATTTAAAATCACTTTGTATGAGTTCATTTGTTCTTGTTTTGTAAATTTTATGTGTTATGAGTCACAGTTATATAGCACATCTCATGTTGACATTGTGCATTAGTATGTTATTTCCTAATAACTGACTTAAAATTGTTTTCAGAATTGAATTGCTTGAGTTCTAGATACGAGATGGTGAGAACTTTCATGCCATTCTAATACTTAAATGATAATCCAGTTGATTTAAGAGGATCTGCTTTGGTCTGGTTTTATGTGGCTGGCGATTTAGGCCCAGTTTGGTCGGAGATGGACGAAGATTGCCAAGCTGATAGGCAGCCGTACTGTTCTTCAGGTGAAGAGCTATGCAAGACAGTATTTCAAAAACAAGGTAATGCCACAGTGAACTCCTTTTACAGGTTCAGTCAAACCAGGAATCAGCAAATATGTGCATCAGGCTTTGTTTGGATCACATTGTATTCATTGGTGGATTCTAATAGCCCTAAGCACATTGTTGAGATGAAATGCAGTTTTTCAGAGTTGTGTTTTGAGTGCTGAAATGTATTTAACCTTTGAAAAATGTGATATAGCGACCTTTGTATTTTATTTTGACAATATGTTTGATCTTCCAGGCAATAAACTCACTGCTGTTTAGTCAACAAGAATGAACACATCTACCTTTAACTCTTATTCCAGGCCAAATCAGATATTCCAGTGCTGGCAACATCAGCAGTCTCTCAGAATCCCCCGAATGGGGAGATCCCAGGCCTGGAGGCGAGTTCTGGCAGTCTGGCTGCGGACCACATTTCAGTGCTTTCCAACGCAGTGAGGATTGAGAGGCTGTCCGACGACGAAGATGTGGACATCACAGATGACCTCATCGATGATGCTCCCCTGCTGAGTGGCAAGGCGGACTCCTGTGAGCAAGGGTCTTCAGAAGAGCTGGACAGTCAAGGGGAGCCCAGCCAAAGCCCCCAGTCTCCCGCCAGCCACGTCCCCAAACCCTCCTCCTGCCCCTCAGAACAACCCCATGATGGGGAGGCTGCAGAGGAAAATGTGCACTCTGCTTGGGCTCAGTGTGACCCAAAACGTGGAGAGGAAGCAGATCATCAGCCCTGCAATCCTGGCAGCCCAGATGGAGGGTCTCAGTCAGAGAGCGAGGACACTGATGGAGCAGGTAGGATCAAGACCTTCTTTCAGTTTGTTCTTACACTTTCCAAAAATACGCCCACTGCCTTTGCTGAGCTGTTTATATTTCCTTCCCCCTTGCAACTGTTTGAATTGTTTACTTCCTCCTCAAAAGAGCATGGTCTTGTGCACCGTGTATGCAAAATTTCCAATTGTGAATTTCAAGTTCTTCAATCTCTTCTTTAAGGAACCTCAGCCTCAGAAAAAGTCAAGTCACAAGATGATGCTAATGTTTCAGTGGACCCTATGGTTTGTGTTTGGTAGCTCAAACAGAGAGAGAGGCGCAGCTGGGAGAGGAGCTTGAAGAGGAAGAAGAAGAGCTGAAGGCACCGGAGCATGAAGTGCGGCTGGATACAAGTGCCATCACAGAAGAGGAGAAACAGGCCATCTCTGAGTTCTTTGAGGGCCGTCCATCCAAGACCCCTGAAAGATACCTAAAAATCAGGAACTACATCCTGGACCAGTGGTAAGAGGATATACACTGGAGTTAAAGATTTACTCGTTACATCAGTAAAACAATTCCAGTAAATGAGCTAATAAGCACACTTGGCTGGTTCACAATAATTAAATGTATTATAGTGCTTTCCTTTCTGTACTGTAATTCATATTCAGAAATTATTTGCCCGTACGTAAAGGTGTTATATATATACTGATGTAAATTGCAGGTCAGTTCTTAATTTTATGTATTAGTGACATAATGTTTCTGTCTTCCTTGGACTTGGTGCTACTTTAGGAGCTAATCCACTCTGTAGGATTTTAGCATGCCTTATTTGTTATTAATTATTTCTGCATTACAGGGAGAAGAGCAAACCTAAATACTTGAATAAGACGTCAGTGCGGCCAGGCCTGAAGAACTGCGGTGATGTGAACTGTATAGGGCGAATACACACTTACCTGGAGCTCATCGGCGCCATCAACTTCAACTGTGGTAATGCTCCCCTGACTGGAGAGGATTCAATATTATGGCACTCTGCCTTCTTTGACTGTGTTCAGGTTACAATGTACTTTGCAGAGACCCCCCCCCCCCCTTCTCACTTTGTGTATCTGTCTTTGCAGAACAGGCAATCTACAACAGACCAAGGGTAGCAGATCGCTCTCGAGTAAAGGAGGGCAGGGACGCCCTGGAGGCCTACCAGCTGGCGCAGAGGCTGCAATCCATGGTGAGAGTGACCATCCCAATGGCGCATAGACTGAGAAGGCAGTGGTGCTTTCAGATCAGTACCCCTCTTTTTCACTCTTGCTGTCTGTTTTCCAGCGCACGAGGAAGCGGAGAGTGCGGGACATGTGGGGAAACTGGTGTGACGCCAGGGACTTGGAGGGACAAACCTTTGAGGTATTAGAAGCTGGTGGCAGCTGTTTTGTTGAAGCACTCTGTAGTGCATCTGGCTGTGTGCTGTAGGGACCTCAGAGCTGAAGATTAACTGATAGAATGCATGACAGATAGGAGAAATGGATCAGAGAGGTGGATTTTAAACAGGCTGAGTGTCAGGGTCCCTCGCAGTTGTCTAATTCGCTTTGGCTTAGAGACTGAATGCACAGCATGATTGCTAGCTGCTTGCTGTGCATGTTGCATATGCGATGGTGAGTATTTGTGTCCCTCAGCACCTGAGTGCAGAGGACCTGGCCCGGAGGAGGGAGGAGTCCCGCAAGAGGCAGCCCAGGCCCAGCAAGGTCCCCAGACAGAAAGGGTGAGTGTCACTCTGAGCACTGTGTGTGCCCCTTCTGTGTCTCACCTTTATACTGAAAGTACATATATACCATCATAAATGTTGTAGAGGCTTTGATTAATTACTTGTGCTTTGCGGAAGTAATTAATGAGTTAATAGTGTTTATTAGTTCTATTTTGCTAATTAAGTGTTTTTAAAGTCATTACAAAATCAAGACAGATTCCTTTGAATATCGCTTTAATAAGCTGATTTGAAGATGTAGAAAAGACAGTTTGAACTAAATTGAAGAACACAAGAAAATGGCCTTCTAGAGATTGCTTAGTCGGGCCTGGTTGTACCATGCCCGTAGTGTGTTAGAATAAAGTGTTTTCCTCGCAGGTGGGAGCAGAGCAGACGACATTACTCTGGTACTTGTCAGACCACCACTAACTTAAGTCTTTTGTCTCTCTACACTCTTAGCTCCTTTGACCCCTTTCAGCTCATCCCCTGCCAGGCCTTTGGAGAACAGAAGCAGGTTAGTTTGAGTGTTGTCTGTCACACTCTCAATATGATTAACATTTAAAAGATTTTTTCTTCTTACAAAGAAACATGAAAAATAAGATGAATGAATAAAAATGATGAGAAAATAGTTGTATTTCCTGTTATCAGTCATTGGTGAATAATAAAATATCCTATGAAGTAAAAGCATTTTGCAGTATGCCAACTATCATTTAAATATTTTTTTTTCTTTAAGGAACCATTCCAAGTGCAAGTTTGCGCAGAAGCACTTGTGGTGATGGACATGGTATGTCTACCGTTAAACTAATGTACATATGTCCAAACAATCTTTAGTAGAATTTTTTGATGGATTCCCACACAATCAGCCAGGTTTCTGGGGAGTTTCACTACTGTCTGTGATCAGCCTTTTTAGCAACATTAGCAACGTCTGTATCTAACATTTTGTTTTCATGTCCCCCCTGCTTTTTTCTCACATACCTCAAGAGACAGATATAAAGAAGTGAATTTTAGCTTTAAAGAATGTGTCACTGTAGTTATTGAATGCAGGTCTTTGTTGCTGCACTGGACAGTAAGACGGTGTTTGTGAATGTTGTGCTATTGGTCTCTTTGAACAGTTTGCATATACGTGTGTCTTTGAGTGTATATGCGCTTGTCTGTCTTGACGCAGCATGCGCATGTGTCCATGGGTGAAGTCATTGGTCTACTGGGAGGAGCATACAGTGAGGCAGATAAAGTGTTAAAGGTGAGAACAGCAGCCTGTATGGGAGCTTTCCAGAATCTGCCTGTGATGGCGATGGGGATCATGAAGGGCTTGCTGAAATGGGGATGGTATAATAGATGCTATGAATAGTGTTATAGGTATGGTGCTTATTTATGATGTAATGTAAAAGTAGGTGTTGAGGATGCTGTATGAGATAATGGTGGTGTTGATAGTGTATAATGATGGTGATGGTGGTGTATAATATGTGCAGATCTGTGCTGCGGAGCCCTGTAACAGTCTGAGCACAGGATTGCAGTGTGAGATGGATCCAGTCTCTCAGACGCAGGCTTCAGAGCTCCTGGCTGGCCAGGGCTACAGTGTGGTGGGCTGGTACCACTCGCATCCTGCCTTTGACCCCAACCCCTCTCTGCGTGACATTGACACACAGGCCAAGTACCAGGTCAGGCAGCATCTCTTGTTACATCACCTGGTTACTGTTAATTTGTCTGATGTAGTTGGGTTTGTATTTCTGTTGTTGTAGATATTTGTAAAGTGCTCCTTTTCTGCAAAATACCTATATATAGTATGTACAGTATACATTGACTTATTGAAATAATTATTAATTTTGTTGCCAACAAATGAAATATGCACATATTAGTATAATTATTCAACTCAGGTTTCTGGAGGAATATATATATATAGTGACTGACCACATGTTCCACAGAAAAAAATATTAGGTGTCTTCATCTGGATGTGGAGTTTGTGTTCTGATTTACTCTCACTGTCCCTGGTCTCAGAGCTACTTCTCCCGGGGTGGAGCCCCCTTCATTGGGATGATCATCAGCCCCTACAACCCCACCAACGCCTCGCCCCACTCCCAGACCACCTGCTTGGTAGTGAGTGAGGAGGTTGGCCCCACAGGATCTCACAGTACGTCTCAGACCAAACTCATTCATAAAAGAGACCGTCTTTGTTACGGTTCTGTCTGCTTGTGTCTTCACTTAATGATGTACATTACTTTATCCATTTTCTCATTCCCCGCCCTCAGCACAGTGGAGATATTGTATTATCCGTAAAGAAGGGCAAACTCAGTGATGCACACACATCCATTTCTACTAATCAACGTTCTACGTGGAAGCTGTTTGTGGAAAAGGTTCTCTTTCTCTGTGTTCTCCAGAGCTTCCTTTCCGGTTTGAGATTCAGCGGTCGTGTGAGGAGCCGCATTGGGCCCAGGTGCTGAGGAGGGCCGAGTGGGTGGTGCACAAGTACAGGCTGTCGCACGGGTGAGGAAGAGCACGAGTGATACGAACAGATGAGCAGAAACCACAACATAGATGTTTACGCACATGCATGTTGAGGATGTGGGAGGGGTCTAATTAGCACGGCATTCTTTCAGACTCGGTACATCCCTCAAATCAGAAGTCTTTGTGTGTTTTGATGTTTGCAAATGTTGGGCTTTGTCTTTGTAGGAGTGTGCCAATGGACAGGCTTTTCCGCCGAGATTCTCACCTCACCTGCTTGGAAAAAGTAAGGGCAGGGAGAGCATCTTACATCAGTTGCTGTGGTGCTTGGAAGATGCAAGGTTTCTGTGATGTCTGTGGATGTCTGTAAAGAGTGGCTTTGTAGGCCACTCAGAAAGTGTAAACTTGCATGTTTTCATTTGATTTATGTTACTTTAGCTGAGGGATGGACATTTCCCATCCTATGTAAGCCTTAGGATTTGCTGCTTTTCATCTGAGCTAAATCGGTTGCTAATTGAAAGGTATCCCTAAAATTTCAGGACTCAAAGCCTAGAATTGCCCATGCCTATTGTAAAGGAAATGGCAATATCATGATACATAAATGGGAAATTACACTTTCACTTTTCCTGTGTAAAAGAGTTCCTGTGTCTCATGGGTTCTCTTTCTGCAGATGCTGGCTTCACTTAGGAGGTTCTTGGAGCTGCTGCAGGACAGTGTGGTGAACACCTTCCTGGCCCAGATTGAGACGCTCTTCCTCTCGGAGTTCATTGCTGAAACAAAGAGCAGCCAGGATGATGCCTGTGCTGACGCACTAGTCATTGATTCCCTCAGGTTCTCCGCTGTGCAGCCACTCAGCAGTGAGGAAGATTTGACTGCAGAGACAGTCAGCACAGAGGAAGGGTCAGCCTCTTCCGCATTGACCCAAGTGGTGGAGATTGGGATGGGATCTGCTCTTCAGCCAGAAAGTCTGGAGGCAGAGAGGGGATCTACTCCAGCCAGCCCAGAGGAGGTGAACAGAGCCAGTGTACAATCAGCCAGCCTAGTGCAGACCCCCTAACACAGGGTGGGATATACTGCTACAAAGCTATTTTTCCATCCAAAGAGTCAATGATATAAGATTTAACACAAAATATTTCCTCCTCTCCACTTGCCCATTTGTATTCTGCTTGAAGAGAAGCAACAATTTAATGACAAAAGTAACCTAGACATGTTTTTTTCCCTTGTCCATGTTAGCTTCAGAATTTGGATTTTTAATTAAAGTGTGCTAAATGCAGCTAGTAGTGTCCCTTTCTTGCTATTTTGTGTAAATTCACATTACACAAAATATATATGTGTGTATATTCACACATATAGATTTGTGTGCTCACATTGTAAGATTGAGCTCCATGAAGAAAAGTTGTTAAAGATTTTAATGCACTGTATAAATCTACAGATCTACAAGATGCTTTACAATCAGCATAAATAGAAGAAAGGACTTGTATATTACACACCATGAAATTGCATAACATAACCTAAAATGTATCTCTTTTGCATGTAAATGAATAAAATTCTTGAAGTGACTATAATCATGTTGACATTTAATGCAGGTCTAAACCTTTTTCTTTACCAGCTTTCTGTTCTCATTATCCTTTAGGGACAAACACACACATATAATTAAAGAAGGAATTACAAGCTGTAGTGTCACTTTCGTCCCCTCCTGGGTCCTTTTTTGTACATTCTGTATGCTCCCCCCCCCCCCCTTTCCCAATTTTTTGGAATTACTAATTGTACAGTACTACTGTAAGCACGCTCTATGCTCACACAAGAGTTCCCTGTGACTATGCTCTCTCCTGTCCTTCAGGTTCTGTGGCTTTGCTCTCTCTGGCTTTGAAGCTGCATTCTGTCTCTGTCTCAGTGGCTGTGTTCTCTCTCTCTCTGGATCTGTGGCTGCATTCTGTTCTGCACCCTGTTTCTACGGTTGCAATCTTGTATGTGGGTCTGCAGCTGTGTTTTCTTCTCTGGTTGTATCCCACTTGTTCACCCTTTTCTGGTTCTGTGGCAACGGTGCTCTCCGGTGGTCACCATTCTTTGGTGCTGCCTTTTTACCAAAAAGGGAAAATAAGCATGTTTACTGTGCATTTTACAGTTTGCTAAACTTGCGTGCAGCCGTTGATTTTACCAGACGTCCAACTACTTGACCATTAAATCTGTGTATGTAAAATAATCTGAATATTCTACAAAGAAGACATGTCATTAGAGCAATAAAAACAGCATTTTGATGGACCAGAGAATTCTGTCACATGCCAGATATGCAAGGTGATACATCATGTCTTTATGGTACCAATTGCATATTAAGATTGTTAGCGTAACACTGCCACTTTCATAGTTATAGCACTCTAGTGAATAAAGCTCAAATACAGACTGAGGCTGCTGATCTAGGGTCTACAAGCCATAGCTAAAATATTTTAGAAGGAATATTTATGAAATTCTGTGATATGGTGTATGTCAGATACAGTGTGTCTTGACTTCATTATTTAAATACATTTAACATAGTGCAGTGCTATATGTATGGTATCATAAATATTTGAAATATTGTCTTAAAGAAAATGAAGTGACATTTTAGCCATCTGCTCCTGTGTTTTGGTAAGTGCTTGGTTTTCATATAACTTCCATGTTAAGTGGTCACCTGCCAAGCAAAATGGTGGAAAAGCAACATTGTGAGGAGCTTGGGCCTTTTGGTCTGATGGTGGGAGGAGTGAGGTGTCCGGATATAGCACAGCGTAGTTGTTGAGCGGGTGCATAGGGTTGGATGGGGTCCTAGAGGTAGGTCAGGACAGTTTTTTTTTTTTGCAGCAGTAAAGGTGAGAGTCAAGGTTTTATGTTATTTATTTAATTTCAGACAAATGTCTTGGTCCCAGAGCTGGGGTTGCCTGCCTGGGTCCTATGGCCTCATGTGTGGCCTTTGAAATTAGTTGTGAAGAAAAAAAGAAATTTTAACACGATTAACAAGTTAAAGTAAAATATTTTTTGGGTCCTGTGAAGTACATAAAATGTTGTTACAGTGCAGACAACCATGAGGGCACTTGCAAGTTAACCCTGTCATATCACCAGAAAAAAAAATAGCTTTGCATGATGGCAAAATAGTCACTCTATCTACTCCCCCTCAAGTTAAACGTAAAATTAAATGGTGTTCACATGCACATTACATTATTGGCATTTAGCAGACGCTCTTATCCAGAATGACTTACGTCGGTTACATTTTTATGAACTGAATGGAAACTTGGAGGGATAATAATTTGGCATTTCAATTTTAAAAACATTTTTACCGTCGGCTTTGTACAATTACAGTGGTAGACCTACATTCAGGTCAGGCTATAGTCATCCCAGGGAAGGGCGCGCTGTGCTAACGGAACCGAGTTTATGTTTACCGGGTTGTATGGGGGAAAAATTTCATGTGACACACACAGACAGCGCTAAATTCAGTAATGACCGTGAGCGCTGAACCTGGGTAAGCGGTAATGTTATTTTTTTTCGTTCCATTTGAGATGATGGTCAGTGCTTGTTAAATCGATCCTAGATCGGTTTATGCATACAAAGTACTTGAAGAACTGTCAAAGTCTTGGAGTCGAAACCAGATCGAAATTTGCATAACGACACGGAAATGAGAACTTCGATAAAACACGAAAGCACACGAAAGCACACGAAAGGGAATGGCAGAGGCATATGTGAAGAGGATCTTAAAAGTAATTCGACATTCCTTACCATCTGCAAGACAAGCTAAGCCTTAGCAAGCTATCTTTAATAGCTTACTCTGGTTTGGTAAACTGCACGTAGCTGTGTTCGTTGTTAAACATGTGGCCAGGTAGCTTGGACTTTTGAATTGCGGCGTGAGATCGTCTGAAGGTGAGATGACGAAATGCTTCTGTTAGGTCATTTGATGTTCGCTGACTTACTTGATAAAAACACCAAGTTACCTAGAGTTATTTTACAAAGCATATACTATAGGTACATCCGTAAAACACTAGGGGAATGAAGTCAGACTGTTTCGTCCACATTAGTTGACACAGACTGAACAAGCATGGTGTCAAACCACTGCAAAAGTGTGCCTTTGTTTGGCTAGGGGTTTAAATAGTTATTTATTTTACTATGGCAAGATGAAATGGTATTTCAACCTTCACCTGCAAACGTAAAATATGGAATCGGACGTTATTCAGTCTCCTTCGCAAGAGACCTTGTATTTACAGTATGTAAATGCTCATACGAGAGACATTCTACTATATCGAGAATGTGTTGTTATAGTAGGGCGCAAGACAGCGTCTCTGTTAATGTAATGTTCTACTGTTGACAAAGTACATATCATATGTGAAACAAATTTGATTGCTTGTTAGTTGCTTGTAGCTTCACTTTACCACTTTTTAAAGTCCCAATTTGGATCATAACATACAGTAATGACCTGCACTTACATTGTGACTGTCTCTTGACATGTAAGTGGCATGTCAAAAATGTCAACAAGATTGTTAAAAACTAAACTTCTTCCCCTTGCAGGCGTCCGTACATTTCTGTGAGAAGCGGTTGAAAGCACAATGGAATTAATCTGTGTCCGGCTCCTGAGAAACAAACAGCTGTATTCCTTACAGACCTATAGGGCATACTGGCAACGGGACTTTGGTACCTTTATCCACCAACACAAAGCATGCATCCTTCAGAAAAACAAGGCACCGTCACTAGGCTACTTCCATGGGACCAGAGGTAGCCTGTCCCAACCCTTCCAGCAGCAGCTCCGGACGGATGCTGTTTGCCAGCAGCAGTGGAGGACAGTATGTCTTACCCAGCTGACTTCTTGTCCTGGTGTCAGGTCAAGACTTTTGACAGTGCGTGCCCCCCACCAGAGCGCAGCTCCTCTCTTTGTTCCCGTGACCCCCTGCATCCGTACTTTCCACACGTCGGGACCTCTCAGGGCTCTGCCTGCCCCCCTCATATGGCTGGTCCTCAAACCATTACAGAAGCTACTGGCTATTATTCTTGGCAGGTACATTTCTCTTCCGGTTATATGAAGTAGGAAAGCTGGAAGACAGTTTCTGCAGTTCTCGGTCATTCACATTACAAAACTAATGAATGGTGTAGTCTTGGTCATAAATGGTGTAGGCGACACATGCACATTAGCATAGGAAGTGTGTCTAGATTGGGTAAAAATGCGTCTGCTTACATATTTCCTTTGTATGTCAGAATCCACAGGTGTTCCAGTTGACATGTAAAATAGACCTAAAGATGGGATTCAGTGACACTATAGATTAATGGTGGCTCATGAGCTTGAAATAGGGCATGATAAACATACCTTTTAAATGACAAATTATCCTGAAACCCTTTTTGATTGTTTTGAGTGATCAACAAGCCTGTCAATTTGAGTAGGGTTCACCTAACAGCAGGTGATTCCATTTTACTTAATTGGATCTAATGAGGTGGCACTACATTTATAACCATTGTGTGCTTCACATTATTTTCAGAAAGATGTACATAAAGTGAAGTGGTATAAAGTCTCCTTATAATTAATCTTTAAAACAAATCTTAGTTATAATTGAAATAATTGAATGTGAAGTACATAAAGGTAATTCTGCACCCTAAGATGCAATCACATTAAAAGGGACTTGGCTCTTAGCATTTAAATGAGCAGGTAAGGTTTTTATCTCTCTCTGCTTCAAGCTCACAAGCCTTGACTACTGTAGATCATTAATGTGAGAGACTGACAAAAAGGAAAGTGGCCAGGTGTTCCTGGCTCTGTAGTCTGGTTTCACAGACTGCCAGTACCCATAGTGCGGAAGTGGATTATCATTCAACAAAGGGACACTACACATCCTGCTCTGCAAGTCCTACTTGTTGATACAGGGTAATATCTTGTCCAAGCTTGTAAATAAGTTGAGATAAACCAAGTATATGCTTAACCAAATATCCCTGAGCTCACACTGCTCAAATGGCCATGTGTTTCGAGATTACTTTTTTATCATTCTAACCAATAATAACCTGAGTGGCTTAACCCAAATCCTTTGGGTTTTAATCTTTTTAAATTTATGAAACGGCAAACTAGAGCAACATGTGGAACTTTTTATGCATGTTTCAATTCAGTGTGTTCATTCAGGAAAGTATGTGGGGTTTTGTTTTGCACAGATGAAGATACATACAGTAGGGATCGATATGGCCGATGTTACACTAAAAACCCTCTGCAGGAGCCTCATCCTGTGCCGACCCAATGTGTCAAAGTTGCTGACTGGCTAGTGATCTGCTTCCTTTGGAGTGGAGCCAGGTAGTGTGCTGGGAGACTGTAGGGAACGGTGATGCTCAGCTGGAGCTGCTAGTTCATGTTATTGTCCTTGTGTGTGTGTGAATGTCCTTGTTAGTTGATTTTTCATAACTTGATCATAAACTGTTCAACATACATGTTTGTTTTTGTTTAAATACTGGAAATGGACGCATATGAATTCATGTTTTTAACAGCAATAATAATGACATTTAGTAATCATTAATAAATGCCAAAAAATCTCAAAATAAGAAGCACGCAAGAAAATGGAAAAAAAAATGCAAGTCCTGCCTGTGCTCATCTGTCTAATGCCAATAAATAAACATATAAAAGAGGAAGTGATCTGGAGTAGCATAGGCTGAGTTTTGGCATGTTGCCTCTATTCACATATAGTGCACACTTCCTCATTAGTTAATATCTGGGTTCTTCTACATTTTCATGGAGGCTAGATTTTCAAAAAATGTTGCAGTTGTGTCAAACATTCAGCACTTTCTATGGATGAAATCATAAAACAGTGAGTACATATCTATAACATACATCTATATAGAGACAATTCAGGCACAGTCTTGTGTGGTAATCTTAATGTCCATCATCATTATCATCATCATCATTACCTTCTATTTGTTTTTTTTTTTTCTTCAATGATCAGAGGCCCAATAAAATGGTCATATTTGGCCCCTGGATTCACCCAGGTTAGTGAATTGCACAGCAAGGTGGAGGTTATACTGTCCTCTCCCTGCAGGAGTATCAGGAAGTGGTGGGTAGCTCTGCCGGCCAATCGGCAGGAGCTGCTGCGGCAGGCAGCCTGGAGGCGCAGGTGGCATCTGGCAGCAGGTGGGGCGGGCCTGCTGATACTCCTCTCCCTCTTCTTCCTCACCCACCTGGATGAGTCCCCTGTTACCGGACGGACGCGCCTGCTGGTGGTCAGTCGAGAGAACTTCGCGGAGCTGGCCAAGCTGATCTCAGAGGGGGTGAGAGGGTAAACAAGGGTGACATGAAAGCTAAATGACCACGAAATATGGTGCACTAAATACCCCCCCACAAAAACACAAAACAACATTATAGATATAGTGGTGCACTTGACGTATGTGGATTTCTATCAGATTTCTTCTGTTTTTAGTTGTGTTTTATTATACTGCATTGGAGTGCATAGCATATGTCACATATGCTATGCACTCCAAAGCAGTATGATTTTTGCAGGGATAAATGGGCTAACAGGGCTAAGCCCTCTCTATCTTTTACAATAAAGATGAGAAAATTATTGTTAAAAAACAGAACAGATTTTTTTTAATTTTGGCGGAACCTAGAGCAGCAAAAGCACCAAATAGTCACAAGAAAAACACAGGATATATCTTAATGGGCTTATTTTTTACAGCCCAAACAGAGTAGCTTCAGCTTCCATTCATCTTCTTAGTGTCAAGTGAGTCACAGGTGTCGTGGCATGCCCCCTTGATTTGCTGATCATTTGGGCTAAGTTCATTCAACCCAGAGCTGTTGATAGAGAGAGTTGCGCCATTGGATTACCCGGAGTCTCAGGCGTTCACATGGTTTATGGAAGCTCAAATTGTTCTTTGCCGGTTAATTTGAATGCCGTTTTCCATTGGAAACTATTGAGAAGTATCTGAGAAAGTCCGGCGAAACTAGATCATTTATTGTATCAGACTATATATTTGTCATCTAGAATAGTAACTGCCATCTATTGACTGTCTGTTTGCACATTTCTTCTAATAATCACATGATCACGGCAAAAGTAGAGTGGCTAAAAAAAAAAGAGTGGCTGTCAATAGGTAGCTAGTTAATAGCTGACATTAGCTATCACTAGCTCTCTAGCTAGATAATGTTTTCGCTATTTGTCAACCAACATTAGCTAGCTAGTATTGTCAAATAGCCATCAGTCAATCTAATATAGTGATGATATATTGAAGGCTTATTTCGTTGGTTAAAATAAGAGGTGATTTTGGACCTATCCCTCAAAGCTTTTAAAAACGGTAGCTAAATGACAGAAAATACTCCGTTAAATGAATCCCTGACTGTTCTTCAAATTTAGCTTATCGTCTAGCAAGTTGAATATTAAGAAATCAGACTGATTTAACTTTTTATGTTGTTGCTGGATATTTTTTCTTTGGATTATACCTCAAAGAATGGCAAATGCTGCTTGTGACTAGCCACTATTAGGAACTATTTGAGCGCTTGCTATCACAAGGTATATAGTATTGTTGCTGTAACTTGGTATCTCGGATGTGATGCTCCTGTTGCTGCAGCGTGAACTATTAATGGGTATAATGCATTTGTTATCCCACCCACCCAGTATCACCACCAGCCGTCACTGAGTATGTGAGTCCGGCCTGCATTTTTCCAATCTCACCTTGCTCTAACATTGGCTCCGTCTGTCTCGTAGTACATGGAGGAGTTCAAGGATTCGCTTGTGTCCCCAGAGGACCCTAGACATAAGGTGACGGAGACAGTGGTGAAACACCTGGCCCAGAGGAACCAGGACATTGAGGAGATGGCCGGCATTTCATGGAGTGTGCACGTGGTGGACAGCCCCACCATCAATGCCTTTGTTCTGCCAGTGAGTTGCCCTGAGCTTATTCCCCTGCATGCTCATATCACTGTCAGACATCAGCTGGGTTTCACCCAAGGCTTGTGTCTTTCACATAACCGCTCCCTTCAAAATGTTCAAAAACCAAAATAGCAGCTGGTTTTCTGACAGCTGGATTAGAGCAATAATATTATTTGACAGTGGTGAATTTGATTTATATTTGATCTTTTCTTGATGTAAGTGTTACGCTGTTGGTATTAGACCTAAAGTCTAATCTTGTTACTTTTTAATCAGTAATCTAAAGGCAGCGATTGTCTGGTGAAGTGCACTCTCTTTTGACAGAACGGGAAAGTGTTTGTCTTCACTGGCATGCTGGAAGCTGTGGCCGATATCCATCAGCTGACCTTCGTCCTGGGTCATGAGATGTCCCACGCCCTGATTGGCCACGGCGTGAGTACCTCCCACACAGAGACAGAGGGATTAACTCAGATCTCGGGTTAGAGCAGGCTATCCTCTGCCCGGGCTCCGGTCTGTGTGCTGGGTAATCGGACGTGACTTAAATGTGCACGTTCCCCTCAGGGCCCTCTGTGTGGGGACATGGCTGTGTGTCATCGACACCACTGTGTATCATCTACATCAGTGTGCATCATCAGCATTAGCATTTGTGTATCATCTACATCAATGTGGGTCATCTACATTAGTGTGGGTCATCAGCATCACTGGGCATTTGTTGTCGACATCAGAGTGTCAGACAAGTGAGCTCTGTTCTTTGCGGCGTGCTAGACTGCACTCTGTGTGGGGAAAACTGAGAAAAGACTGCAGACCCTCTTTGCATTCATACTTGACACCAGTTTGTCTACCTTGCTCAGTCAAGCAAGTACCGTATATAGCAAGTGGAAATTGGATGTCTGCAGTTGCAGAGCGATTGCATCAGTCACAAGCAATCTATGCATCATTTACAATGCCATTTTTAGCAAACGAGGGTAGTAGACTTGTGGTTTACAGTTGTCGTTACATATTGATACTGCACCCCGCAGACTGTGAATGCGCTGCTCTGTAAAAGTGCAGTGATGTACTTCTCCCCAAGTCTTCAGTTTAGAGGAGAACAGCAGTAAATTGTCTGTCAATATCACTTACGTGGGTTGCAGATTAGAAGCAAATCTGCTCCTTCTGGACTGCATTTTGGATTACATCCATGTGCTTAATATGATGGTTCTGTGTTGCGCACTGTGTGTGTTGAGAAAGATTGCTCACTCTTCATTCCCAGTCTGATAAGTGATATCTTTATCTTTCTGCTGAATATTTATTGCTGTCCTTGATTGATTGAAGTGTGTTGATTGAAGAAGGAATGTCGGCTGCTTTATGAGGGTATGCCATGTTTATCTCCGCTGTAATGGAGATTGAACGATAGGGTGTCTTTATTGTGAGCATTGCAGTGAGGCCTTTGCTTGGATGTGACAGGTGTTAAACTGCTGATAATCCCCTCTGCGTTATTACACATGCAGGCTCCTTTACTCTGAAAATGCATCCTAAACCTGTAATTATTTACACTGGAGAAATGGGTTTTTTGTGTTTGTGTACAGAACCTAAATTAAAATGCACCAAATGCACTTCTCCTGGATGTGAAAAAGGAGTGTCAGATACAGGTTGGCACCCCCTGGTGGACTCAAAGCAATACTGCATTGTTAATGTGACAGTACCTACTACCTAGAGAAACATGGATGATGGCCTTGTAGCCATGTACCTGATGGAAATTGTATTTGTATTCCGCAGTACATGGTAGCATTATTTCAAAGCATTTAGCCACCAGAAAAATAAACAGTGAAGCAGATCTTTTAATAAAGGTGATTAAAATTATATTATGATAATGACTTGCTAAAAATAAAAACAATAACAATGTTAATTGTACATATGTTTGGCAAACAACTAACATTTTGAATAGGGTGTCAGTTAAAGGATAGACTTGTTGTTTTAATTGTTGTTGTAAGTCTTTGCACATGGCCTGAGTTTGATAAGCATGGCAGTAATGAAGCCACATACTACTTTACAGCAATACCCTTGTCCATCATGAATGTGCCTATTAACCTAGCATCAAGTCAATTTCCATTTGATCGACAGAGGATAAGCAATACTACTGTTGCCTAGCCGGAAGGTGACAGCCCTTTTGAGGAATTGACTTCTTTCAGAATCTGGTCATCTGCAAGACCATTATTTAGAGATGAACGCTCTATGATGCTCTCCTCAGGCTAAGTCCAACCTGAAAACAGGTGAAATTTATGAAGTTATCAGGTCAAAAAGAAAAAAAAAGTTTACTTTTCCAGAAGCCATTCTGAAATTGGCAGTTAATCTGTGGTTGTTCCTGCTGCAGTGCCTTAGCTCTCTTGTTCCCTCTGCAGGCAGAGCAAGCCAGCATGTCCCATGTGGTGGACTTCCTCTCCCTCATCCTCCTCACCGCCATCTGGGCCGTGTGCCCTGGGGACAGTGTGGCCATGCTGGGACAGTGGATCCAGGGCAAACTCATAGAGGTGAGGGTTCAGCAACTGCGCTCTACCGCATGGGGGTAGGTGGCACACACAGCCTTATGTGTGGGTTAACAGAAAAGAAAAAGATCAGGAGTAAAATAATGGAGGATATAAATGTACACATGCAATCTCTCCACTGCTACTCTGTCAGATATGTGAAGACTCAGATGTAATAACAGCAGCCACAATGTATACTGTATCTGACATATCAATGACAGGTTATATAAAAAGAATTTAAAGGGAAATCATTTTGAATAAATATCATGGCAAGATGAGAAAATACTGCCTTTTTAACTGTGTGTGTGTGTGTGTGTGTGTGTGAGAGAGAGAGCGAGAGAGAGAGAGAGAGTGAGTGTACAAGAGAGAGAGTACGAGAGAGAGAGTGTACATATTCATATTCATACATATTGCTTGGACTGAATGCTCCCATTTCACTGGTTCTTTAGGACTCTGGGGTCTCATTGTTGTGCTGCTAAGCCATCTATTTACCTCCATCAAAGGAGCAGCGGGGGACACAGTCAAGCCCATTCTTTTGAATATGCATTAAACACAACAGTGTATGGATCTGTGGTTCAATTATATTAATACATACCGAATACCTGTGTAGCATGGAATGTGTGCAATACTGTAGTAACACCTGCTCATTTGTATTATTCTATCCAAATTTGAAGGAATAGTATTAATTCAGACATCATTGGTAACTCCTACAAGCCAGCAATTCTTTTAGGCAGTTTGCCCCAAAAACTTTTTCTTAATGCATGTGACTACTCAGGCACATAATATGTGTTACTTCAGACTGCAGTGTTTGACAGATGTCTGAATGAAAAGAAGTGCAGTTTCTGATAGTGTTGCATAATTCAGGGCTGTGGTAAACGTTCTGATGGAAATGTAGAGAGAGGCACGTTCAGCATGTTCTCTGTGCTTCACCGATCCACTACCGTTGTTCACATGATCTGTGAAAATGTAGCACTGGATGGAACAGAAGGATGAGACAGGCTACAGTGGTACATTCCAAGTTAAAGTGGTACATTCCTTTATTTCCCCCCTTTCCATCCCCTATGCATCATCCTGTTGTTCACCTCTTACTCTCCAATTCTGTCTTTGCTTCTGGATTTAAGTATATGCTTCCTTCTCTCTTTGTTGCAGTTCATGTTTTCTCGCCCCTATAGCAGGAAGTTGGAGGCGGAAGCTGACAAAGTTGGACTGCAGCTGGCTGCTAAGGTATTTGCTTTGATATCAGGAAGTCAGTGTATCACTAAAGATGTTTTCATTCATATGAATGTCAATGACTGCTCAAACTAAGTTAATCAAAAAAACTTGCAGGATCCTTGTGTTTGCAATTGTAAATCTGTGCACATTCTGGACCTGGATCAGAATGATTGCTCCATACATTATGTTTGCAAGGAATGTGATTTTTATTAACAGAACTAGAAAGTAAATTTCACCAAGCTGTATAAAATCCACAACTGCATACTACAACTTATGCTCTGTTATAAGTTATACAACTGTTGTGCTTTTTAGGGTACCACTGCTGTTGAATACTAGTTGACTCCAGATAATGAAAAACTCTCCTCAAATTTAAACAATAATCTCCATGTTATATGTCATTAAAAGGCCTTTTAAAGAGATTGATTTGTCCTTTATAATTACATAGGCTGTTGTGTGCACAGCAAACACTAGATGGCACTGTAAGCAAAGGAAAAGACTCATCCTGGTGGGAGAGACAGTGAATCATTGCTCACTGTTTTCAAAGAGCTTTAATAAAAAAAGACAGTCAACTCCCACCTTATTTCTATGTTCAGCTTTGTGGGGGGTAGCGAGACCTTAACGCATGAAGAGAACAATATGTCATGACTCCTACAAAGAACGCAAGTCTGTTTCCAAGACAACAGCTTAGGATACCCAATATGTGCATGAGTAAGGACAGCTTGGCATGAAAAAATGAATACATATGTTGTTTTTTCATATATATATTTTTTTTGCTAATTCAGTACTTTGACAAAATGTGCTATTGGGGTGGTTTTTGCTTTAGGCACACCTTTTCTGGTATTGTTTGATTGGGACAGAATTGAGCCATCTTGTACAATGTAGTCAACCCAAAGATAATTTGGTGTTGTACTGGAAATGGGAAGGCACCTTTAGTGTTTAGGGCTGTGCTGAGAGAAATCCCAGTGGGGACACAGGAAGCCTGAAGGGATGGTGTCACTGCGTTCCATCTTCTCCTGCTCCACCATCCTAGACATCATAACATCATTTCCCAATAAGGTGTGCTTGTGTAGCCAGGTGTCACCCTGTGTCATATATCAGCCTGTGTTCTCACCAAGTTTGGCATACGATGGTTGAAGTCTGACCAGATTTTATTTATAATGTATATTAAACTGTTCAAGCCGCAAAGGTGATTTGATGTCTGTGCTCGGTTCTGACATTGTGGGAGGGGGTTTTCTTTGAGCATGCTCTATGCAAAGGGGGTTTCCTATGTGAATTGTGGTGGAGTATCAGTGTACTGCTGGGTAACCTGGGTGTCACTATTCACAGGCCTGTGCCGATGTACGGGCAGGCCCCGTCTTTTGGCAGCAAATAGAACTCTCAGATCAGCTGAGTGGGGAACCCACTGTGCCCGAGTGGCTCTCCACACACCCTTCCCACAGGAATCGGGCCAACCAGGTGGACCGCCTGGTACCAGAGGTAAGCAGGTCATACTCACATAGTGGGGTCCCTTGTGTTAAACATAAACTTCTCCACCGTGCACTGGATGAGAGACACATGATTAGACAGCTTATCCTCATTCCTCCTGGGTAAAGTGGAAATAAGGAACACGAATTAAACATATTTCAAATATATTTTCATATGTTTGACTATACATATGTATGTGTTGAGTGTATATATATATATATATATATATATATATATATATATATATATATATATATATATATATATATATTCCACATTTTAGAATAATACTAAAGACATCAAAACTATGAAATAACACAAATGGAATTAACTAAAAACTTTTTCTTATATTCTTCAGAGTAGCCAAAAAATATTTTTTAAAAATATTTTTTTTGGAAAGAAATGATTACATAGACATATACTTTACTATTTATATTTGTCTAAGAAACAAATTTCAACCATTTAAGCATAAGTCTTTGGAATAACATGTCCTCAATTAAGTGTGTCCAAACTTTTGACTGGTACTGTATATCTCTGAAACGCTCTGAGAAATGTATTGGCCCAGATAAAAATGTTTAAAAAATGTATTCCAAAGAAGCAAAGGCTCAATGTCCTCACTGCCATTTGCACAAGAGGAATGCAGATAAACTGTCTACTTTAACCCATCAAATCATATTAAATGTTATTCAACGACATGACATGCTGTTGTCTTGCAAAATGAAAAATTCTGTATTGTGTTGAAGAAAAGCCAGCCCTTGTTTTGCTGAAAGCAATCAGCATTAATGAGGTGCCTAGAGAATCACCTCCGTCTTAGAATTGTACCTGTGGACATAAGCAAGAAACACTTAACAAGAGTGGTGTGGAAATGAGCTGCCTAACGAATGGCATTGTGGGGTTGTGGAGGAGCCGGTGGCTCGGTAAGGGGCTTGAAGTGTGAGGAAGGAGGCTGGGGAGGGGTGGTGGGGGGTAATTATTGAGTATTTAAGCTCTGAGCTGTGCAGGTGAAGCAACGCCATTGTGAAACTATGGTGAGGCCAGGCACTACCGAGGTATGTTGGCTTCATTCCCCATGCTGCGACTGTAGGAAACCCGCCACAGGAAGTTCCCTCAATAATAAATAACATGTTTGCTTTTCTCAGCATTAGAAGTAGATGGAATCCATTATGCCTACAGCTTGCTTAACCATTTAAGTGGGAGCTATTTCAAAATGTATGTGTACAAGGGTTGTTTCAGTGCAATGCAGACATGGAGTCAAGGTTGAAATCAAAAGTGTGACTCAGCCATTGTAAAGCTTGGCAAAAACACAGACAGTCGGTGGTAGCTTCAGTTTTGTACTTGGTGATGATACAGTTAAGTGAATGTAATCAATCCTTTGCATATTTTAAACATATCAAAATGGCCATGTTCACACCAATGAGATTCTTAAGAACACAAAACACAGTAGTGGTTACAGTCTGGTAAAGAGTAGATAGAAATGGTACAGATTTGTGAAGAGAGGCCAGTGCTGTATCACCCGTCATAGAATAATGTGCATGCAAAGGAGAGACCTGGCAAATTACCAAAATGCATGGAGTTTGTAGTCAGTTAGCCTTTTTTCTTGGGGTTCTTTTTTTACCTAGATACCTAAATGATACCAAGTTAAGTGGCTGGCTACAGTATTACACTTTGCTGCAGGTCTGGATGGTAAAAGAATGGTAAAAGAATGGTAAAAGAAAACACAGAAGATAAAACTCAGAAGAGATCCTGACTGACTCTGTCAGTTTAGGTGCTTGTTCCAAGCACAGGCTGAGGGCTGAAGATTGGGTTTGAGCCCAGCCATGTCAGATGCCAACAGTGACTGTGAGCCCACAGTGGTGGAACAAGCTGACTTTATTCCGATGGGGGTAGTGGTGGGTCAGGGTTCCCTTGTTGCATCAGTCTCAGCATCCTGTGACTTGTTGGGGTCCATGAGTTGCTCATTTGGGAAATGGAGGCCCATCAGGGCAAGGAATAGTAATGGCAGTGGAAGCCTATCCTCCACTGCATGTTTACTTCCTGGTGCACCATGGAACTTGTAGTGTGAATAGTCTTGTGTGACATACACAGGTGCTGGAGAACTCCATTTGCTACAGCTTCCTCTGTATAAATTGTCCTTTAAGCTTTCTTTCTGTGATTTTAAGTCAGTCATCTTACCTTTGCGTAATCTGTTCAGTTGTGAGCCTCCATCTGCTGTCCTCATGCATATTTAATTAGTCTACAGATGCAATTCTTAGTATGCATGCACTGAAAAAAGTAGTACAGAACACTTGCACTATAAAAAGTAGTATAGTATATATGCACTCTAAATCATGATGATGTGTACATTTGTGGAATATGTGTGGAGCACATCTTGGTCACACACCAATGGATGCAAAAAGGCCTGTTTAATATACAATGGAAATTGAAGGAGGTGCCTAGTAAATGTATTGGAAAGGCATGCCACACACAGGAATCTACTTAACCTCAGATTAATTTTTCATTTCAGAATGTAAGTCCTTGCTTAAATGCAGGTGCATTAAACATGGAAAGAACAGATGGTTAAGACATTAATTGTCCATCAGTTGTGTGCATGCATGTGGGTCTTTGCGTGTGCACGTACACTTTATAGAGTAGTTGGCAGATGAAAAACCCTATAATAACTTTCAGTGAGCTGCATTTTAAAGAAATGGAGAGGTTAAAGCTCTATGATACAATAATCTCCTATAAGGTTAAATGTAAACACAAAGCTAACAGGTACAGTTTTTGTTAGAATACGATGGATGATATCTATATTGTACTGAATATGATGCGGTGTTAGGGGACAATTGTTGTGTCTATCAATTTGAAAGTCTCATAGTTTGTATTAGATTGAATAGACAACCACAGTGTACTGTATCTCAGTGTGAAGAAGTACAGTCATATAACTTTAGGATATGGAGAGGGTGTGTTTCTCAGAATCATATCGGCACTTCATTAGGTAAAGTTTGTGTGAAAACTTGTACTCAGAAACCCAAAACCGGAAGTTGGAAGGAAAAAGGAATGGCAGTGTGTTACAGTAGAGAGAGAATTTTGATTCTTTTCATTGCATGAATTAATTTGAATCACATCTGTTTGAATCATTTTGTGATTCATTTATTTTGCTCAGTTTTGACTGACATGTTAAGAGAAGGAGAACAATTGCTCCGGTAAGCCCGGAAGAACAAGCTTTACTGGATATAACAAACCGTTTAACGATGATGTGCTTATCTGATGCAACTAGGGATTAGACCAAATACATAATCAACCGTGAGACCGCTAATGGACTACTAGGGTTTGCACTTGAATGCAGAGTTGTAGTCTTTGTCAGCAATGTTCATGAAGGAGAAGACAGCTCATTGATATTCATTTTCTTGCCAGGAAGTGAGCGAACCCTGATCTTTGGAGCAAATCTCTGTTTAGACCAAGACCGGGTGTTTCATAGTGTGCCTGGGTAAGATGCAGGGGGATTTGTTTGTCCAAATATTTGATTTTGGATTCCATAGAATACACAGTCTGTGCGGCATCACACCACATAATCTGGTAATGAGATCATCAAGCAATTGTTCCAGGGCCTGAGGATGCCAGGGGTTAAGGAATCAAAAAAGGACTTATAATGCACCTGACGACTACATTATTTTTCTTACAAGATGTTACAGGTACTGTACTGTTTGCTAAGGTGCATAATAAATCATAAGTTTGTTTTTCCCGATATTAGAAGTGTATGGAGTCCATTATACCTGCAGCTTACTTAACCTCTTTGCAGGGAGTTATTTCAAAATATATGTACAGTACACGGGGTTTTTTTCCCAGTACAGACATGGAGTCAAGGTTGAAATTAAAAGTGTGACGCAGCGTGTAAAAGTGTCACTTAGTGTAAAGCTTGGCGTAGCTTCAGTACAAAACTCTGTGATGAAACAGTACTGTGTTGTTTGCTAAGGTGATTATCATAGGTCAGTGATTCTGAAGCTTGGGTCCATGGTGATGTTGCAGGCCGTCTGTGGCAGTGATCCATTAAAATTGATTAGAGGCCAGCATCCCAGATATCATGTTTTCCTGCATCATGCTTGGAAATAATATGGACATAATGTTATGAGAATTTGCATACAGTAGTTATTTTGAAACTCAACTTCATTCTGTGCTCCCTGTGTATCATGCTGTGAGAGAGGGCATCAGAACAGACATTTGCCAGTCAAAAATTTGATTTAATTTGATTCATTTGGTTTGCCTTGGTATGTCAGCTACATTGTGTCTGTTAATTGCCAACAAATGCCAACAAATACATGTATCTTTTGAATAAAGAGCAACATCATGTTTTCCAGTGAAAACACAATGATTATTAATACCCCTAAGTAACTACAAACAGAATCCTGTAAAACAACCCTGCTTGACATTTTGTTGTGTGACATTCATGGGAAGCTTTGGGGATTTTAGAGAAGATTTAGAGAAGAAAGGATACCTGTTTCCATGCAATAGAAAAGAAAGTAACAGTAAAAAAAGAAATCTTTCAGCACCATTCATAACCATGGTTAAAGTCTGGGCTTTATCCAAAAGCTAAAGGATCATTGTTCTTCAGGAGTTTGGTGAAGGCTGTAATGTCCAGCATTACGTTCATTAGCAAAGGAGAACAGATTTTTAGCTGAACGAGTCCTGGGTATATGGTTGAAGACATTACTTTCTTGTATCTTAGCCTTTTATGACTGTAATGGAAAATGATGTTATCTGAAATCAGTTAGTTTTGAGCTGTGTCATGTTATTAGAACATTACAGAATCCCATGACAGTGTCTTGGGTATATACAATGTTTGGGTCTTCATATAGTTTGTTTAAGATTCTTTATTTTTTAATATAGATACCTCACTGGTAGAACACACACACAGTCAGGTGAAGTGCTCCTTTGGGTTATTGATTTGAGAAGAAAGGCTTTTTGCTTTTTGCTCGAGAAGGACTTAGGACTTGTCATGAGTTTTTTGTTTAATGAACATGGATAATAGACATATTTACTTATTTAGAACTTGTGCTCTGAGAATTAGCCCTATCTGTAATGATTATGTGTTCTTAACCAGCACTCAACTTATCTTTGATTAGAATTACCAGTTTTCTTTGCAAGCACAGCTGGTATTCAGAAATAATTTTGTGGCATTGGTATATGGAGAGGTAGCTATATCCCTAGCAGATACTCATTTTTGCCAAGTACTCAGCCCAACCCCTGGTGTAAGGCGTAATAATAAAGTGTAAAGTGCAAAGTTACTGAACTGAATAGTCACAGTGTTTATAATTGCTAGCTATAAACTGGGAAGGCATAATGCTCATAACAAGCAACTAGTGAGGATGATTCATACTGCGGGAACATTTGATGAGCCCTCTGAGACTGGGAGCAGTAACATAAGTTTATACCTCAGAAGATCCTACTTGTTATTCACTGACAGCCATTATGTCTAGCAACAGGATTAAAACCTGGATAGAGTGCTTTGGCTTTTGATCTAAATAATTGAGGCCTGAGGTAGAATGAAAATTTGCAAACCCAGAAAGATTGAAAACAATTTATGCTTCTCTAACTCAGCTTCAGGTCAACAGTCTCACGCTCCAGTGCATCTGTCTCTCTGTCCCCCTGCAAGGCACTAGAACTCAGGGCCAGGTGTGACTGCCCCGCCCTACCCAGCACCGACCCCCGTGCTGTATTCTCCAAGAGTGTCCGGTTGCTGCTGGACAGCGTGAAGGTGAAGAGCAAGGAGGGGGCACAGAAGGAAGCCGAAGAAGGAAGGAAAGCGCCTGCACTAGCACCTCAGGGGACCCAGCCACAGCTGGCCGGAGTCCTGGGGGCTACGCCCTCCCTCCCCCAGGCTCCGGTCAGCAAGTGAGCAGGTTTGCCACCTCACAGGAAGAAATGGGGAGGAACCGAAGACATTTTGGGATCTCTCAAACTGTGATGGCTGCCTCTCCCAAACCTGACTGCAGGGACTCCCGTATACCTCTCCATACACAGGATTTAAAAATCGTGAACGGATTTGTACTGACAGAGCTCATGTGTGATTTTGTGAGCCTGCTGAAACACACTAAATATCGACTGAGCAATGCCATCATTTCAGTTGTGAAGTAATTGCTGGTGGTAACACTCAAGAGCACTGAATTGGCTAATCGGCACACTGACATAAAGGTTAATTATCATACAGTTTATTTATGGAATAAAATACAATTTAACGTGTTTTCCTGAATCTGAGGTAACATGTAGAGTGTGTCAGCCTCAAAAATCCCCTCTCCAGGCATCAGATGTTTAGAAGTGGTATTTACTGGCATCTAAAACACTGCTTCATAGAGCAGAACAACAGTCACACAGCATGTAGCTGTAATAACAATAAGACAATTGAGGATCACATGTTAATATTTTAGCGTTGTGTAACACTTCTGAGTAGTGTATCTGTGCCACTCTATGGAGCAGATCGGATTGCAGTATCAGTATCTGTTCTAGAAGTCTGATTGGGTTGTGTCCAACTCCATTACAAAATTAGGTCTACTCCAAACTCTGCTCACAGCTCCTCAGAATGTACTCCTTTACTGAAAAGACTGCTCTCTGGTACAGACTCAAGACTGTCCTGTAGCCAAATTATTATTAAAATTAATATTCAGATCATCATAAAACTATGATATTGTTTAGGGGTAATTACATTTTAAAGGATCTAAGGAAATGCAAAGAACAGTAATATAATGTGCATTGTTCTGTATAAACTGTGGATATACTGCTGTTACTAAGTAAAGCTTGCATCTATATTTTTGGAGATTCTGAAATGTACATCAAAAAGTGCTTTATGCTTATTTCTCTTTGAGAAGAAAGACTTTATCATTGAATCGTCTGAAATTAAAAACTGCTGAGAGAAATTGCATGAAGAGAGTTTGTTGAGAGCTACAGTAACAACATGTCCCTTTGTCCTAAGTTTGTAGATCAGTACCTCCTTTTTGGGATCCCTTAGGGCTTCAGCTTCTAAAGCCAAGTGTCCAGCATGCACGATATCTAGCTTTTGAACTGCGGTTGTGCTCAACTTTTCGACATTGTTTGTTAAGAAATTGGCAGCCTTGTAGTCACAATATTCACTTTTCATTCGCATAAATTTAGCACAGCTCTCTGTGGCCCTTCCCTTGGGAAGCCTACAGAAGAAACTCATTATAAGCTGTAAGATTGCACAAGAAACATCAAGCTACTATGACTCCTTGTGATAACTCCCAATCCCAATTAAAAAAGAAGAGAGGAATGCAGAGCTGTGAATTGTGAACAAACATCACAATTTACCAGCGGGATGAAAGGAAAAATCTATTTAGTAATGGCTCCTAGAAACTGATAAAAATTTCTTTCTAATACAAATTACAAACACAGGGTCAAATTATTGGCAGATTGGTGTGGACTGAACTGTCTTTTAAAGCAGAAAAAAAGAGCAACATTGGTTCTGAGGTCAGGATTTTGTTTATTTATTTAGCCTCACTATTAGCCTGTGGTTATGAGAGAAGGGAATGGCATGGGAAGATTTTATATCAAGAAATGCTGTGATGAAAAATGTTTTGTATTATAGTATTGCATGTCCAGATAGCTTTGCAACCATTATGACACTCACTTCTCTGGCATGAATGGGCCCCATTACACCTGTTAAATTTAAGGTGATAAAATACATCATAAAAACTGCAGCTGAAATGAGATAGGGGCCCTTTTGAATACAAACTCATTTCAATGCTCAGATATAGTCTGTATAACAATAGTGTACTTAAGAAGTGCATTTACCAAAACACAGTTACTATCACGATATATGCATGTTTTTCCAGAACACGGTGGATAATATTTCTTGGTATCCATTTTACAAGATATTTTTCCCAGATATTCATCATTCTACTTTTTTTTGGAGGCCGTAGGGGATTATACAGATGTAATGCTGTACAGGGTTACTATGTAACTCTGTACTTCAGAGGGCATGGGAATGATGCGCACAGTGAAATTAATTATAACAAAATTATATGCCAAAACAATTCCACCGCAGACTGGGCTTAATTGCGTATAATTACAACTCGAGGAGAGATGACAGCAGTAGGGAGATTGATTCACTACCCCCACAATTCTGTGACTTGGAGGATTTCCGAGCAGACGGTTGTATTTGTGTAGACTCCCACCCACAAGCAATATCGGCGCGGGAGATGGAAGGCGCCAAGCTGCGATTTGCCAGGTACATGTAAGAGGGGAAGGAAGCTCTGGTGGCAACAGTAATTCACTGCAGTTTCATAACAAAAGGACATACTAGGGGGGGGGGGCTGGGGAACTGAAATATGTCAGTTGTTGTGTGGGAGGGAAGCTTGATGTATTGCAAGTCTGTCCTCTTTAACCTTTGACCTACTCTGCACAACGTTCCAGTAGTATTCCCACACACCACCTGGTGAAGAGTGGACATTTATAAAAATACATCTCACTTACATCTCACTACCTTTGCATAACCCTTTATTGAGCATATATTTACTCTTTTAATTATAAAAAGACAATATTTAATAATAAGTGTCCCTTAATAAACCCCTAATTCATCATTGACTACTTATGTTTTAGTCCTTATCATACTACCAAAAAAAAAAAAAAAAAAAAAAAAATCCAAAGGCTCCTCCTGTGTGTATAGGATTTTAATAGGCACATAATGGCCACAGAGGTCATTAAAGACCTAAGAGCAGACATGCTACTCTGTGATGACCATTTCATTTCCATAGTGCTGTACCAGACCAAATAAGAACCCAAGAGGTTACAATGTACTGTGCTGTGACAGTGTTTGTTGTGGACGTTTGTTGAGGAATCAATTGCAGTACACCAGTGCCCTTCAATTGCATGTTCATGTTCATGGAAGAGGAAAAAAACTGGTACAGGTGGGAGAAACATGTTTTCTTTTCTTATTGATTAATCTATAAATTATTGTCTTACAAATTATTAGCATGTATATGTATGAATAATAGAGACTTTCTTATACTGTGCATAGCTTTTTGTGTTTAGATGTGAGAAACAGTTGATTTAGAACAGTTAGCTATTGAACAAATAATACCATATTATGTCCACAGTCAGTAACAATAAGAAAACAGACTAACAGGAATAACAGTGCATATTATTAAAAGAAAAAAATAAAAGGGGTGACTGTTTCCTGAGAAAGCCAATGTCTTAAACATATGGAATACCCTTACACATGACCTCCTAGTAGTGAAATGTATTATTGCATATTCAAGTCGTGTTTGTTTGTCAGTGAGCAAAGGGCTAAGAGGAAGTCTGTGACAGGCCACATTAGGCCCCCAGGTCAGTAGCTGAATAGCCCTGAAGTACAGTAATGAATTTACTGATTTCAGTCTTTAAATAATGCTTATAAAGAGTTCATTCACACTTAATATATCATAAACACACCTTGTGAAGGGTCAGTGAAGGCTTAATTAATGGCTGTTTTTGTGCAGCATGGGTCACCCGCTGGTGACCACATGCATACCCGCATACGGAGGTTTCACTGGCACCTCCCCATTAGCTTGGAGAGGGTGATTTGCAGGGATTTTCTGTGTGTTATTTGCCCTTTTTTTCCAACAGTTAACCACAGCTGGAAACCTTTTAGGGTTTCTCTTGTGCCGCAAGGAAAGAGAGACTTAGCTTGGCTTCAGTTGTGACAAGGCCCATTATTTCAGATGTCTTCAAAAGAGGTAGGTTTTTTTCCCCTCTTTGTCTATCCTTTCTATTTTAATCCTCTTTGCCACATTATAAACCTGAGGTGCCGTGTTGAGCAAGAGGAAGCAAGAGGACTTGTTTTGAGCATCTGTTTGTGTTACCTGGGCAATTAAATATGTTGCTTATAGCCCCGGGGCTGAAGGTTGACCCAGTTAGTAAAAATAGAACCATGTCTGTTACACAGAGATTTTCTTAAGGTACAACACAAGAGCATCATCTTTTTAAGGAGCAATTTATGAAATAAGGAGTATTTTTTCACAGTATCCAATATCCCCAATCCATGTAAATTCAATTTGCTTAAAAACTACAAAACAATTTATTTTTCTTTCCTTGCCTCAGCAAAAACACATTGCATTAAATGAGTGTCTAAATAAATTCTACCAAAGGTGAAAATGCATGTTGTAAACAGAAGGAATATCTTTTTTGTTGTTGTTGTGTTTTGGAGGGGGGATTTAAATTTAAACTGACTTATTGCCCTTTCATCTTTTTGAGTATCTCACAGAAGATGTTGCACTGTTTACTCTAATAGAAACAGGTTCAGGCTCTGGGAAACGGAACTAGCGAATTTTTTCAATGAACTTCTGGTCAGTCGTGGAAATTCTGCCTCTGCATCAAGGTCTGACCTAAAAACATAGCATGGCTGTCCACTTCCAGAGTTGTCTACCCTAGTTCTAAGGTTAATTGGTTGGACACTGGAAATTCTGACTGTGAGGGACCAGGAGACATAATTTCAGCTGCAAGCAGTAAAACTGCCAAGTTGAGGTTTACATCAGCTGTGAGTTGAGAGTGGTGTTAATGAGGGGTGCTTATGTTAAGTTGAACAAATCATTCCTGAGAGTTAAGCTGTTTCATCTTTCTCATCAATTTGCTTTTTTTTTGCAGTAGATTGTCCAGGGCACAAGACTATTTCAGCACACTGGTGGCTATATGAAATGGGCTTCGCATAATGGAAATAAGATATCCCCTCCAGCTAAGTTATCGTAAGCCCTAGGCCCACACCATGTCCTTGAACATTATTGTCTTCCTAGAACATTGTAATTCTGACTCATAAATGTGGATGGTCTCCTCTATTCCCAATTATTATACCCACCCACACCTCTTTATCTCTCTGTACCTCACTAGTTGGGAATCGCAGCCCATAGCATCCTAAAATTACCATTCTGCTTTGCTGTCTTGCTCCCTCACTCCTGAAACAGTGGTCATCTGTTTGCCCCTGAGACACAAACAAGGCTCCACAAGTGAAGCCATACTGCGTTCAGCCTCTGCCCCCTACTGGTGGAATGAACCATCCACCCCAGTCAGGACAGCAGGATCACTCACCGCCCTCTGTTTGCCTTCTGAACGCTCATCTTTTTGGGTTGGCACAGCCTGGACCTGCTCTGGGCTGCTCTGCTATTTGTGTTCTGCATTATATTTTCCAATGTCCTGCCCTGTCATAAGGGCATACTAAGATGGTAATAATGATAAAGATGTGAACACCATCTTCACTGATGTGATGGAGTAGCTTCTGTTACAGTGTATAATATATTTTTTCAATCTAATTTAGTGCATAGCTTGTCATTTTTTACTCTCCAATCCAGGTTGCCTTTAGTTGTTTTATTTTTCCATCGATCAGACAACATCATAAAGTTGGTAAAACTCACTTTGACAGAATTTTGAGTGCAAATGAAGCCTAACCTTTGAGAATTAATCCCTGGCCTTGTTGTTAGACAATGAATATGACTGATGTTGGATGTTTTGAATGCCTGCTCTTGTTGTGGTGGGAGTCACAATTGATTTTCTATTTGTTTCTTTTAACGGATCGCCTACTGTAATGCTTATCCTCCATGTATGTGTCAGTCAGGGTTATGGACAACATACCTCAGCCTCTGAAGGACACTGAGGGGCAGGATAGAGGGACACAGTGGTGGGACAGCTTTATCTCTACAATCCTTCCACTGTCCATCCAATGCACATAAGTCTGCATTTCATCCTGATCTTGCCATACCCTCCATGCAGACTCGCAGGTCAGTGGGGTGTCTGGTTGTGGCGGTGGTAGTGCAGTGACCTTATATATAATATAACACAGTCCTGATTATAAGACGGTGCCCTTTTCAAATATGATAATTCTCTAGAAAATGTAGTTTTTCTTATCAACTGTAAAAGTAAGTGCCACATTTCAGACATTTCAGATGCTTTATATGATCTCACAATGTCACGTTCTATGTAGCCCAAAAGTTTTTTCATGCATGTTTCATAAACTGCCATGACATTTAAAATTGCTCGTGCGTGCCCTAGCAGGGAATTGAACCAGCAACTGCTTGGTTATAACTCCTTAACCACTATGCTACACTGCCACCCAACATGGTGTTTAAGTCAATGGGCATATTCCTTGATAAAAAGGCAGTCAAATTATCCTTAAGTGGCATTAAAATTCTTTCCTTATCCTTTAGATAATTGCTGGCCTTTCATCCACTTTTTTATTATCATGGTCACTGCAGGTAGGCCTCTCAATGTTTCCACCACCATGCTAACTGCACATCACACATACTAAATGTGTGCTATATCCACACACTGTTGTATTCTGGGAGCTAGTGAGAACAAGAAGAGGCCAACAAACTAAAGTTTTTCTTAAACGAAGTGGTCCACCTTTTTTATGAAGGACGGTGTTGTGGGTGATGACACTGACTTCATACCAGTTGCTCTCTCTGCCCTCAACATTTCCGTTCTGTTTTGCATGCAGTAATGTACATTATGCCATTGAGGGGAAGTGTGGATACAGCTCTTCTGTATGGATTTTGTCCTCACTCACTTAATCAAACCACTGCTAGTTTCCCGGTATTGAATGCTAATCATTTCATAGTCATGCTTAGACTCATAACTCAATAATACAGCCCTGATATTTATTCATTTACTTTGTTTTCAAGTATGGCACAACTCCGAAGAATAAGTAGTGAAATGATGTATTACAGTCTAGAGACTGTGTCGTTCTGTGTTACTGTTGCAAGTAAAAGGACAGGGGATTAACACTGGAATATATTTGAATAATTTCATATTAACCTCCTGACAGCTAATGCTTTTGTTTTATGGCATGTATTTTAATGTTGACATTACTGTTCAGACCATTCAAAATAAAGCTTTATTCTAACATCAGTGTGCCTTACAAGAGTCTAATACCATTTAGTGTCAGTTGGTTTCCTCGGGTAAGGATTAGCGATGTTCTTTATCTTCACTATGTAGAAAGCCCACAACTTTTTTTTTTTGCAAAGGCCATTGCTTGCATTAGTAGAGACAGCTTAATGTGTATGAATAGGAATTCAGGAAGGTATGACAATAGTTTGACACACTAGCAGTGTGTGGGTCGAGCTTTTTGATTCTGCTGTTTACACATTAATTCTGCTGTTATTATGATTAGTACATTGTACTGAGATAACTGGATCGGCTGTTAAAATCCAGAACAGTGGTGAGGTATGTGGGACAAACTGTGGATTACTGCATAAATGCAGAATGATTGATTGTCTTACTTAGCTATGAAAGACTGTTGAGAGAAAGGGATAGTGGGCCATCACTTTGCCTCGGGTACCCTGTCTATCCCTTACTTGTGTAAGTCTGTCCACTCCAATAAAAATTACCAAGAAAATAAAATCAAGTCTTGCTCTTGGTCTAAGAGTCAATTATACCTCAGGTGTGAAGTGCAGAGGGGAATGAGAGGCCTGTTTGGTGGCATTAGGAATGATGAATTATTGAAATGAACATGATGGTACTCTGCCAGTACCCATGGCTGTCTCCCACTGCCAGCCCCACACAGGCATGCGCTCAGTCCCGTTGCCATGGTTTCCATTATACTTAATGCCTTTTCTTATTTGAAGGACAAAGCAATGATAAGTGCGGTTATGGGCATTTCCTTTTCCAGTTTACCTCATCCCTGTAATTACACGAAGCAAAAACTGCTGCCTAATGCAATGGGCTCAAGACTTCGTATCTAAGACCCCCATTCTGCATTGAAAATTTGGGCAGGGATGGGGGTTCAGAAAAAGCCATGCTTGCAACTGTTGAGTGTGATGAGTGTACTTGGCTGTCTGTTTGTCTGTCTGTCTCTCTGTAGGGGTGTGTGTGTGTGTGCATGCGTGCGTGTGTGTGTGTGTGTGTGTGTGTGTGAGAGAGAGAGAGAGAGAGAGAGACAGAGTTCCAAGCACTCAGAGCCAGGAGTGGCTGACTGTTACAGTCAGCAGTGAAGCAGTAGGAGGTGGGGTGAGTGATGTTCCACTCAACACCCAGAGGTCATAAGATCTGAGGTGACTGACAGATTTTTTTTTATATTCCAAGGATGAAGTCACACACCTCCCAGGCTCCTGGGACTTCTTACTTCGGGCAGCTGGATCATTGTGCTGTCAGTCATCAGGTCACTAGCTGATGAAGATATACTTTAAGATCTGATTTACCACATACTCCCCCAAAGCAGATTACTAGCATTTAGTTGTCAGAATCATCAGGTAATTTGAATGAAATTTCTGTTAGTTCTGTACTGAGAGGGTCTTTATTGTATTGCTTCCCTCTATGGTGAGGAGATGGTTTGATTTATTGATTCATTTATTGATCCTTGCAGGAATGCCTGTTGAGACTCTGCCATGCATACTGGGAGGAAACGATGTAGTTCTCAGAGCGTCAGTGGAGTGGGTCCAGCATGAGTGTGTGGGATCGCCTGTCTCTCTCTTCTTCTCTCTCTCCATTTCAAATTGAAATTAAAATCGGTTTTGTCGACATAATGTGAAATTCTGTTGTGCCAGTGGCAATCAGTTATTATTCAAAACGTAAAATCAAACAATCCATTTTGCCACTTTTTCGGCAGTGTGTAAACAATAAACAGAATCAACCCCCTTGTTCAAAAACTCATTCAAACATTGAGCATTTAACAATCTACACTCTCAATGTGACAGATCACCACATACTGAGTTGCCATTTCTGCAGGCTCAGCAGCCTCTGCCAGGAGGATGCTCAGATTCTCATTGTCAGACAGGGACTGAAACTGTTTCACCTCCGTTTAAATTTTAGGAAATTATAGGCCCATTATAGGTAATTGCAACAAGGATTGTTCCACTGTCTCTGTCTCCCCCACTTTGCAGGGGTCACCCAGCCTGAGTTTCCTATGTCTAATTATGAGCTTTTAACTGCTCATATAACTAGCTTTGCTGTTTAGGTCAATTTGTGTACATTGTGTTGTAGTCAATTTGCCATTGGCAGTTTTGCCAAGCTGGAGTTCTCTGCTAGTTGTCTCAAGGGCTCTCTCTGAGTCATGCTTTTTGACTCTGAAGTGCTTTATGCTGATAGGAGCATGCATCTGCCTGTTTTAGCTACATCCAGAATTTGGCTGCTCTTTTTTAACATGGTGCAGAAAAGGAGACAGCCTGTTCCAGTTCTACATGTATTGTTGGGGCTCTTCCTGTGAATGTGTAATTATCATTGTATCTGTCTATCACAGGAATATCCCACAGTACAAATGCATAAATGCATACTGTATCATAGCGTTTTGGGGTGGAGATTCCTAAGTTGAAGTGGTACCATTTTCTGTGAAATCTGTCTTATTTCTGCAAGACTGTAACTTTTGTCCTGACTTCATTTACTGTTGGTGCCCAGCTCTGGCAGCATTGTTCTTGCAGTGCCAGGGTTTATTGTAGGCCCTGGACTTTCAATGAGAGCAGTGCACTGGGGTCAAGGTTTGCTTGATTGTGAATTGCCTTTTACATTTGTCCCCATATAAAATGTTAGCCAATATTTTAATATGGTTCGAAGTGATGTAAGGCGGTGGGCCTTGGGACTACCTGAGTGCGCAAATGGAGCCTTAGGATTTAACGATTATTGTTGAAGCCCATTGATGTCTGCATATGGGCTAGTGTGGCACTGTATGAGGCTATACAATGAGGCAAACTGTCAAACTTGGCACAATTTCTCCACAAAGTTTTCTTGGGTTCATCTCTTAATAGTTTGTATATTATGTATTTTGGTCTTGTATCTTGAACTTGGAAGTGTGTGTCGTGTGTGTGTGTGTGTGTGTGTGTGTGTGTTTGGAGCATTTCTAATCACCTAACAATGATATTTGGGAGTTTATTCTGTGTTTATACTGAATACAAAACCCTCTATTTTTTACTATGGTTTTTGACTAAGATTCGATCCTTATATTCTATGCTGAATGAGATAGTCTAAATGGGCTGTTCATCCTGCTCTCTGTTACAGAAGCACTAGATCTTCTGTGCAGAGGAGAAATTTAATCTTTTTGTCAAAGAGTGAAGCTGTTCCAACAGTGTTGCTGATTTGCTGATAAATACATGCTGTACAGTGCTGGACTCAGACTACAACCCTTTCTCATGCCATGGCCTTGAGTGAAGTGTTCTGTGTTTTTTTTCTTTCCTCCTGCTCTCTTTCTCCCTCCCTCTCTTTCTACCTCACTCTCTCAGTTGTGACAAGGTCAAACTGGGTGTACAACCACTTCCTGCTGCGTTGCTGGCTGTTGATCTCCGTGGGCAGCAGCATGGAGTTTGCAGCAGCAGCCAATCTGAATATAAAGGTGTGGAGGATCGTGGCAGCTTCAGTGGCACGCTGCAGAGGGGAGGACACCCTGCAAAGGCCCGAGCCGGCACGCTGCTGTAATCTTGTTTGAGACGACAAATAAAGCACATACAAAAAAGGAGAGTCGCCGTTGTTCCCTGCGAAGCCAAGAATCTCAGCGATTCCCTGAGAGTTGGCCAAATGGAACTTCAAAAGGTAATATATTTCCAGAGTTTCTTCATTGACCCCCTCTTGATTGCCAGGTCAGGGCCTGTAATAGCAGCACAATTGTATTTCATTACTGCAGACTGGAGAGCTTGGGTCAATTTCCTGGCATGACCCGGAATGATATCAGAGAGCTGCCTCATCAGCTCCCCGCTGTAGGCTGCAGGGGGATCTCACTCACTGCAGCAGGGACATAAGAGGGAGGACACCATATCCGGCCATTACATCACAAGCCCTTGTGCTATGCCCTGCTAAGGTTTTCACAGCAGATACCAAAGGTTGACACGCAGCTGCACTCGTACACACAAGCTAGCATGCACTAAAACACGACTGCAAGAGGAATCCCTTGCGTTAGCTCACATATGGCCATCAAGTCTGACACACACACACGTGCCCCTCATACATTGTGAACACTAAGACGAACTAGCTGCACAAAGACAGACCAAACATGTCCAAAGAGTGGGACACTTTTTGTCTAAAGTATAAGCAGTGTAGTGTAGTGTGGCATGTATGGCAGTGTAGCATAGTGGTAAGGAGCAGGGGTTGTAACCAGAAGGTTACTGGTTTTATTCTCTGCTGGGGCATTGCCATTGTACCCTTGGGCAAGGTACTTAACCCATAATTCCCTCAGTAAATATCCAGCTGTGTAAATGGATAACATGTAAAAGCTGTAACCCAGGTAAGTTGCAGTGGATAAGAGCATCTGCTAAATGCCAATAATGTACATGCAATGAAACTATAGCTAGTGACAATACTTATTACAGATATTCAGTGTGCTTCACTGGGGGTACAATGTATACAGTGCTTTGATTAGCAGTTAGCAGATGTAAATAAGAAAGAGGGGGAGGACTGATCTCTATTAATGGCCTGTATTCATACGGTCTGTATTGTCTCAAATTGCAGGACCAGACTGCGATCCAGCTCTCACGCTGCCACTGGGATGTCACTGGGATGTCAGTGCAACCACAAACAAAACACTGAAACACTGACATTTGATTTTGACTATCCCCATGGACCTTTCTCTCTTCGCTCCTTATATGTCCTACAGCATGCAGCGCACATTGCACTTGATCACCCCGGCTTCTTTCCCTTAGTCTACTAATGCGGATCTGACACAAAACACCACTGATTCCAGCCAAAAGCCAGAGGGTCTTATCAAGTGCCAGTGCTGCACGTCACAACATGCTTTGCTCTTTCTTCCCCCAAAGAGACCGTGGCGAGGATGAGCTTTTTGGTACGTTTTGACAGTTGACCACTGTGTGGTGTGCTCCAGCTCTGAGGCATGTCAGTGCCCTCATCCTCACAGCGTTGCCTATTATCCTGAAGACTTGTGATGAAGCGAGGGGAGAGGCTGACTCTGGGCTCTTACGCTGCTCTGCTGTGTGTGGCTGTGCTTTGTTTCTGCTCTTCGATCCGTCCTCCAGGGGGCTGATGGTTAAAAGACCGGTTTGAGAGCAGCGAAGACAAATCTATGGAGCTGCAATTCACTGCACCGTATGCTGCAGCTTTTAAGTGATCAATAAGCAGGCTCACTTTACTTCTGTCTCCCGGAGTCATGTCCTTTCTGGAGGCTGTACGAGACGGAGGACATGGTTTTTAGCTCGATCCAGACAACCTGCAAATTTGTCCTGGTGTACAGTCAAGCTCTTACAGGGAAAACATGCTGTAGCAACTGCGGCAAGGTAATCTTATTCCACTCCCTTTTCGCATTGATCTGGAAGGTTTTCTAGTAAAGAGAAACATCATATTTCCTTGTGACATGCTGTATGAACTGTGTCTTTATGGTGCAGTAGGGTAATTAACACAGCAACAGTAGTGCAGGAACGTGATCAGTGATCTCAGAGCACAGACTTGAGGCCAGGTTGAAAAAAAGCTCAGTCTTCCACAGCTTTGTGGCAGACATGGATATTTGACTCTTTCTCTGACTCACTGTGGACACTATAGAACCAATGGTACCTTTTGCAAAGTACAATGGCTTTATTCTGGATACCAGATCATCCTCCGCCCCCAGCTGGCTGATTACATTCTTGTCTCTGTAATGCAGCTAATGTGTGGTGAGATTCTAGCACAAAATGGCTGCTATACACCACCCAGGTGGATGCTGCACATTAGATATAAGTTATGTGGTGAATCACCCCTTCACTGCAAAATACCTTGAGATCCTTTGCTTAAAAATAAAAAATAAAAAAGCAGACCATTATTGCCATTAATATCATTGTGATGTCAGAATGAAGTGACTGCCAGGATGGGTGACACTGAGATTTAGACAGAGTAAAGTAAGCTGAGTTCACCTGCTGGTGAAAGAGGTGAGCACTTCCCAATCTCTCAGGAACCTACACTCACACACACCCACACACAAACAACATGTGGAAGGGGGCCTTTTTCTCATCTGCTCCACATTTCTCTCATCAGACATCTTTCATTCTTTAATTCCCTCCCAGGGGCAGTGGGAAGCAAACACTTGTGAGTCATGTTGAAGCCGAGGTTGTGAATGTGTCATTTTGTGCGACAGGGCTTTATGTAGAAATGGTTTCTGACCCTGTTAGTACATTTGTGTCTGTGCCCTTTCTTAAAAACCTCATTGTCAGGATCACACAAAGACCATTTCCTCTTCACATCTCTGTTGTAACTTTGTGTCCTTGGTGAAGCTTCATTTTCGTTATATTGTTATATTTGTAAATATACACTATATGGACAAAAGTATTCGGACGCCTGACCATTACATTGTAATGACATTGTATTCAAATACATATACTTTAATATGGAGTTGGTCCCCCTTTTGCAGCTGTAACAGCTTCCACTCTTCTTGGAAGGCTTTCCACAAGATTTTGGAGTGTTTCTGTGGGAATTTGTGCCCATTCATTCTGTAGAGCATTTATGAGGTCAGGCACTGACGTTGGACGAGAAGGCCTGGCTCGCAATCTCCGTTCCAGTTCAAACCATGTCTTTATAGTCCTTGCTTTGTGCACTGGGGCACAGTCATGCTGAAATAGAAAAGGGCCTTCCCCAGACTGTTGCCACAAAGTTGGAAGCATAGCATTGTCCAAAATGTCTTGGTATGCTGAAGCATTAAGATTGCCCTTCACTGGAGATAAGGGGCCTAGCCCAAACCCTGAAAAACAGATGTGGCCAAATACTTTTGTCCATATAGTGTATTTTATTTATAGAGATATGTAGTACCTGGTTTTACAGTAATATATTAAATTAGGTGGGCTATATCAAACTAAAATAGCATCATTATTAACACATTACTGCCATATCTAGTTGGACAGTGCCTGGCAGTTAGTTTCTCTGCTAGAGAGGATTCATCATCTCCCTCAGGCAACAGCACTGTTTGTGTGTGGTTGTGACCCGTGACCTTGTGTCAGATTTATAACCTCTGTCTGGAGCTCAAAGTCAAGTAGTGCTCAGTAGTAAGGAGAGGAAGGTGGAGTTTAATAACATTGATACATACCTCCCCCTTTCTTCTTTCAGTTTTGTAGGTGTTCAAACTTAGAAAGATATAGATCACACTGACCAGTTTGTCTTTCCAAAATTGTGGTTCTTTGCTAAGGAAAAACTTGCTGACCCACTTCACAAAGTTGGATTTGAGTGATAGTAACACAGCATACAGACATGCCCGCAGACATGTGCAACCCAACCTTGCTGTGCATTTTAGATAAGGATAGCAATAAAGAAAACAATTGGATAATAATAATTATTTATGTAAAATTCTGTTTCCATGGAAAATCAGTTTTTTTCTTTCCATTCTTGGTATGATTGTAATAGTTTTTTTTATTGCACATTAAACTATTTTCCACAATGCATACATGGGTTTTTAAATGTAATTTCCAGCACAACTCAGTGGACTTTCCTTGCATAAGTGACCGCGTATGTTGTCAGAAATTAGGTTAAAGCCTCCAACTTTATTTATCTGACCCGGCTGGAAAGCTGAAGTCAACAGAGATAAGCATCAGCTTTGGTCTTTTCTGTGCAGAGAAGCCCTGGATTTCTCTCCTCTCCCAGATAATCCACCAACACACTGCTGGTGAAAGCCAATCCTCTTTATGCCACGCTACCCACATTCGTAAGGTTCTTACAGGGTCCCCTCAACTTTTAATAACATTTTGTTAATAACTCCCAAAGACTGCTTTGGTCAGGTCTCTGGTTTCAATGCTCTTCAGTATAATCTGAGCTAAAAATCTTTTTTTAATCCCTTCCCCCAAAGAGCACTTTTTGAAGAGCATCTCCATTGTGTGCGTGTTGCTAGGGATACAAACACGCATTACTGTCAGTGCAAATTTTGAATTAGCACCACACAGCTCCCTGTAATGTTAATTCATAATAGCTAAGTACTAAAAGCAAAGTCATTTAATTAGCATTACGGCATTAGCTCTGTCTTTAAGCAAACGATCTCCTGTGATACTGTCAGTCACATCCATAGTTGGAGCAAAACCTACTTTTTACAGCACTTACTGCAAATGGATGCATTAAAGCATATTTGTACGTCATTGAAAATTCCCACCCTCTATATATTTTATATATATATATATATATATATTTGATATTTATTAATAGATTTTATATCCTTTAGGGACTGGAGTCCTTTGATGTATGAACTGTTATTGTTAGAACCAATATTCCAAATTGCACAAGACCAAATTGTTGTAGGGAAACAAAAGCAATATTTTATATCTGGCTGCACCCTGAAAATTCACACATATTATGCTAAATGGAGCTATGATGGTTGATGTTAAAAGTAATGAATTCAGGTGTTAATGCTTTGTTTTTAATTAAAATTTTTGGTTTTACATTCATTTCATGCCATGAGAAACACTTGTAACTAGGAGGAAATGTGTAAATAAGGGTTTATGGTCACTCATGTACTGTAGACTTGTTTATATGTACAGTAAGACTCACAGAGATTCATCATAAAGACCTTCTTCATCATTGAAGCTCCTTGTTGAATCTACAGTATTCCCTGGACTAAACATCCATGCTGGAAGATATTAATCAATTTCTGTAATTCCTGTTGCAGTGCCGGTACTACTAATCTAAGGCATTGCAGTATAAAGTAAATGAAGGACTACTTGAAAGGAAATATGTTTAATTGGAATTATTACTAATGAAATAGTAACAATACAGATGGGGGAGGATGAACTAATGCGTGTAGATGCACTCCACGCACATTTCGTGTAACAGCTCTTGTTCTGGTCTCTGCTTTAGCTTCTCTCTCTGTGGCCTACTTAGATGTGTTGTAAGTAGCACAGCTCTTGCCTCTCCCTAAAGACCCAGTCTGAATAATTGACTCACACAGTAGACACATAATAACCTCATGGACAATGTACCGGTTGGGGTCCAGTAATGACTGTCATTATTCCAAGGGCTTGAGACAAGAAATCTGTTTCGTTATGTGAGTATCCATGAGAAAAGCAGCCCGGAACATGAGAATATCTCTGTGTGCAAATTTCTCACTTGTGTCTGCTGTTGCTGCAAAGTCAGCTTTGCCATTTTCCTTTTCTGACAGGAGAGGTTCCTATTATTGTCTCAGTCGTAATGTATGTGACACTGTAAATCTGTACAATTCTATGATTTTTCCAAGAAGCTGTCATGAAGCAAACCTTGACTATCATTCATAATAGAACACATTTGTTCATGATGTAACCTTGAAACTTCATTCTGGCTGTGACCCAGTGATACAAAATGAGTTAGGAATTGAAAAAAAATCTACATGTGTTTCATTTCTGGTGTCTACAATGGACAATTAATTAAGAAACGACAAATGATTTTCAGTAGCATGGTAATATAAAATTGCAAATTCCACTTGGAGCTGAAAAGTTGCTGTGTCTACTGTCTAAGCTTCTGTGTCAAAGTCTGCTGAGACTGCTCTCCCTAAGGTGGCACCCCATGGAAACAAGGCATTAGATGCCCCCTGGTGGCTACGGTCCACTCTGCATGCAGTGGAGGTGATACCCTGAAGTCTCAGTCTGGACAATTGTCTCGGAATGCACTCTCCCACCTGCATCATTTAGTTCCAATGAATTCTTAATGCTCTGCACTTCTACCTAAAGCTCTCTCTCCCCCCCCCCCTCCTGCCTCTGTGAAAACAGAGAGTGCCCTGCTTGCTAACGCCTCAACGGAGAGAGAACGTTCTTGGGGCCTTGCTGTTTTGACATATTAAGATATGTCACACCATTAAGTTACACCATTATGTGTGTATCAAAGAAGGTAAATGTATTCTGCCAAAATAGAAACAGTGAGTCTCTCAAAATGGAATGAAGGTTAATATGTAAAAAATAGATGGCAAATACAGGATTTTTTTAGCTGTAGCAAAATGCCCTAATTCTGGAATAGCCCATTATATTTGCTGTCCAGTGTATGAACCTTCTAGGTCTTATTACTACCAGGGGGAAAACATGTTGAGTACAGAACATCACCCACCACTGAATGGCAAGTCAGAAAGAACAATTCTGAATTACAACAGGAAACCCCTCTAATAAGATACCTGCAGATCATGCTGACACTCTTGCAGGCCTCTCAGTGCTACTTTTCATTACTGAAATGCCCATATACTGAGAAATTGGTATTTGAAATTGTTCCACAGGCACACTGTGAAGAATATGAAGGTAACTGCAAACAGCACTGAAAGTCCTGTTAAAGTGTTTGCACTTGTGTCCACATTCATTTACTGAAGCCTTGGCAGGAAAATTGGTTGAAGTGTTGGCAGCCCTGTCAATCAGTATGCTTGGCCTGGATCATGGCCCTGGTGTAATCTCATTAGATGAATAGCTCATCCTTATAAGTGTCCCCCCCCCCACGTCTTTCATCACAAGAATACGATGGCAGCTATCTGAGCCCTGGGCTGTCCCCATGATGGATGGAGCCCTTCAGTCTGAAACTCTTTGTGAGGTGAAATACACCATGCTCCACCACCTGCTGGCACCAGCAAAAGGATTCACCCCTTACTTCTGAATGTGTGTGTGTGTTTGGGAGGGGGGTGTGCAGGACTGCTAAAAGAGTTTTTCCCTCAAGCTGGTCATGGTGTGTCATGTCTTTGGCTGTGGCACTTTGAAGGACAGTAAGTTGAGCAGTTGGGAACATAAACTTAGTACCTTTATGTATGCTTATGAAATGCTGGAAAATGTATTCTTATGAAAATGTGAAAAAAGAAGGTGTGCCTTTTTGTGCTAACTCCCCATCCTAGTGCCCAGCTACAGCAGCCCATCAGTCAGTGAGTGGGGACTGTCATGGCAGTAGTGTGTCATTTATAACTGTCTGAGCCAGACAGAGCTGCAGTCTACAAGGGCACTGGGAGTCAGCCTGCTGGTCAAACAGGTGAATCTGATAAGCATGTTTCAAATGGCTGGACCCAGCCACCATGCGCCGGCTAGCCTGGAGATCCATCACATTGCTGCACTGCTACGCTCCGTACGCAGCCCTGATAAAGACCTTCAGCTCCGGAGCTACACTGCCCAGAGCTAATTAATGTCATCGACACACATCCCCTGGCAAAAGAGAGAGGATTCTGCCTCATTCTCTTATCAACAAAAACAGGCATGGCCGGCTGGGGTCTTGAGAGGTTTTGTACAAATGGATTATATGCAGTGCAGTTAAGTCCTCTACAGTGGTGCTGCAGTGGCTGGTGTTGGCACTGTTATTTCACCTCTCAGGACAATGACAAACGTCCTCACACTCTCTTCCTCATGGTGGTGGAATACCCCCCCAACCCACCCATTATCCCATAACTGCCACTGATATTGGCTTTCTGCAGTGATTCCCACATGATGTGATGCCTCTAAATTGCTTGTGCAATTGGTATGCCCCTTTTCTGCCTTCATGGTTTACCTACCACAAGCACGGAGCTGTAGGCGCCGAGGCAAACTGGTGCAAATGAAGAAAAATGGGAAGTAAATAGGTTTACATATGACTGTCACAGAGGGAGGGGAGTCTGCATGATACAGCCAGAGACACACTCTCCAGTCGGAAGTCGCAGCCTGGAGTGGGCCACCCTAACCCGTCTGGCCGTGTGTGTGTGTCTTGCTGAGATCCCCCAGCTTCACATTGTGGAGGTTCCCGTTGACCGCTCTTTGTGCTCCCAAATCGAGATTGATTGGCGCCATCTCTGGCGTGGTTCTGTAAATGCAGTGCCTAGCCTGCTGCACGGTTGGAGGCATCGCGTTAGAAATGACAAAAACGAAAAGGAGTGACACCTCACTGAGCTGAGCCTGGGGGTGGTCTGGTGTCCTTTGGGAGAGACACAATAGAGTGCTTCCTATTCTGTGATCAATGCCATGCAAGAGAGGACAATGTTCCTATTTGACACCCTGTTGAGAAGCCTTCACCTTTGCTAATAATGAACTGGCAACAGTTCTAACCCAGACTTTATGCTGTGCATGCCTGTTCTGAGGAATGAGATGTACCCTAAAATGAGATCAATACCTGTCTCTCTCTACTGTCTTCCTTGTAATTCCATAGTCTCAACCAGGGCGTGGATAAGTCTACTGTAGTGCAAAAGGAAAGCCATTTGGAAAAGAGAAACAACCCTGGGAAGCAGTATCTGTGTAATGACTTGCTTTCCTGCATTTCTCACTAATGTACTTATTACTGGCCCATTATATAGCTCTCTGCCTCAAACCGAGAGACAGGAGTGTCTTTGTGTATTTTTCTTTTCTTAATTTCACACGGCAGAATACCTACCCCACAGCTGATGGAAGAGCTTGCTGTTCAGCAGTGTTGTGCCCCTGTGGTTCCCTCTCTGTGTTTCATGAATAGACCGTCTGCAACAAAGCTGATATCGCCACCAGAGTTGTTGGAGAAACAAGAGGTCAGACGGTGTACAGACAGGGCTTGCGTCCTCCTCCCTGCCCCCCCTCTCCCAATCCCTTATTGATATCACAACAGAGCAGTTGGTTAAAACTACCTCGGGGAATGAGTGTCTGTGTAAATTTGCCTGGGGATGCCATATTGAGCACCTCATTACACACAGCACTTGTCAAAGATAAATTGAGGAAGGTCATGTGAGTCTTCCTCCTATAAATCATTAGGTATCGATCACTGAATTTACAAGAACGTAGGATCTTGAAAAGAGGAGCTTTTGAAATGGTTTGCTGAGGCATTGCGGTGTTCGAAGGTACATAAATTGGAGCCCCCACCAAATCCCCCAATAGCCCATGGCCTTCCTGCTACACACGTTGTCTGTACACAGGATAATGTGTTCCACAGAGGGGCATATTTACATTTTTATTACAAAGCTTGCTTGCTCTGGAATTAATTGTAACCATCAAGGCAAAGCAGCATGAGAAGACATGTTTCTCTCCGCTGCAGTGGGGCAAAGGGAGGTGTGGCTGTAGAGTCCCACATGTGATGCCATGATGTAGGGAGGTGGAACATGGCTCAGCCCTGAGGTTTGACTTTTACATACTGGTGTTTGATTTGGTATGCATTCCCTGCAGGGCAAGTTTTACGTTCATCGTGGAGTAAAGAGATGTCATGGTCCAAGTTCTTTTTCTTTTGCCAGTGAGGGTGGAACATTGCCCCCAACTTCAGGCTTCTGTTACAACTATGCTGGTTTTTAATTTGTGTATTCTGTGGTTCAGTGATTTCAAATTTGTGTGAATAAAAAAATGATAAGCATAAGAACTCTTGCCTGGGACCGCTAAATGCCAACACTGTCTCTGCTTTTAAAGGGAAAGTTGTCTCATGATCTGATTCGAATGTATTTTATTTTTTCATGTGACCGGACAAAACCTGCAGATGTTGCACAATACTTGGGATGTCCATCGGATGCAATGATGGATACCTCAGGACGGATGAGACTACTCTAAATATGTTAGAATCCTGTCCTTTCATATGAATGTGAATGGAGAAATCCTTTAGGGCATTTTTTAAGCACTCAACCTTGAGAATAATATCAGTCAGCCCATGACACTGAGAACAATATCTGGAGGCTTGCTGAGTGCTCTTTACTCCCCCATGGTGCTTCACGCCTGCAATTATACCTGGCCAGAGACGTCAACAGTGGAGGACCTGAATTTAGACCTGCCCCAGCTGTCTATTGCTTTTCTCTTGCCCATCCATTCTGAAAGCTTGAAAACCTGAAGAGAACCTTCAGGATACTATTTATGGCAGACTACGGCATCATTGACATACCGTATAATGTAATGACTTATACATATGTGACAACAGATCTTTTCCCACATATTTCCAGTAGTTTATCTCAATTGCCAGGGGCCAGGAAATTAATTTTCATTTTCCTCATTTGGTTAAACTTATGTTTTTTCTGTATTTTCATCCATAGAAATAATGGATTGTGAAGCACACTATAGCAATTTGATTGTAAAGGGGACCATACCAAATTAAAGTCGACGGATTGATCGGATAATTGCAACAAATAACCCCAACTGGCGCAGGGTTCAAACCGCAACGTGAGAGGGGCATTTGCCCACAGTTTGATTCAGTGGCAGCTCCTCAACATGCGAGCGAGTCCCAGGCGATTGCGACCACTCCCCCCGGCCACCACGTAGCCCACCACCAATCAATCGCAGGTCTGCAGCCAGCGGTTTCCTATGAATAAAACAGCACCTCTCTTACGCCTGGAGAGGACAGGGCAGCCACATCATGTGAACATGTGGGAGTCTGTGATGGATGTACACACCTTGGACAATAAGCTCGAAACGTTGGGTTGCATTCAAATTTGTGCAGAAAACAGCATGATATAATATGCAGTGTTGAATACAGCGCATTTCATGTATTTCAGAGTGTGGAGTCACAGTAGTCTAAGCTATGTTTCATCATGTTGTAGCAGTCTGTATGTTGATTGTAATGGAGTAATTTTATTGTACTGTATATGCTTCCAATATGTTGCCAGCGCACATACATCCAATCCTGTCCTACATTGTATTCAATTTGCTACCCAGATACATTTCTATTTTCAGGGCAATGTTGTCTTTCATCCAACAGAAATATTTTCAGGGCAATGTTATCTTTCATCCAACAGAAATATAAGGCAGTACATATGAGGTGCATATGTGGGCCATATTGTCATTTCAGGTTCTCGCTTACAATAATCACAGTGTGCTATTGCAACATTAGTCAGTGTAACAAACGTATATTAAGGGACAGGAAGAAGTTTTTTTTTATTTTTAAAGAAATGCTCCTTATTTCCAGACCTTTCCAAACATCAGAAAAGAAATCGTCAGTTGTGAAACATGTGGGAGGTGGGGGTGGGGGGCTACTGTAGGACTCAGTCCCGTCAACTGGTTAGATCACAAGTGATGTTTATACAAACCAACATGTTTGTGCATGCAAAAGTTAACATCTTCACCTAAGAAAAGCACAAGAGAGCCATTTGCACTGAAATCTTACAGGTCACATTACATAAACCACAGTGACACTGAAGTGCACTCAAAGGGAGTTTCACCATCTCCAAAGATTAGTATAGTCTTTGAAAAGCAGTCATATGTCCAGATGTATTACATCATGTGCATCAGTCGTGTACTTATGTTGCATTTGAGCTTCTCCCATGGCCCTGTCTGTCTGTCTGTCTGTCTATGAGTACACTATGTGTATGTGTGTGTGTGTATACCAAGAATTTCTTTCAACTCCCCGATGGAGTAATGAACCAAAAGAGTGGAAACTACTTTCTTTTATACGTGAGTCAACAAAGCTAAAAATCCAGTGCAGGGGGAGTGATAAGATGGCAATTCTGTGTTCAATTGAATTCGGCCCCTGGGAAGCCGGCCCCTGAGGGATTGCGTCCGCAGTCGAGTGTAGGGCTTCGCCGGGGCTCTCGGGGGCAGGAGAGTCACTTACTGTCAAGTCAATATCGCAAATAAATATTGCAGGTGCTGCTCTCCAGTGGTGTTTAATATTTAAACTGCTGATTTTTTTATTTTGAATCCAGCCCAATGTTAGCCAGGCATCTGTAAACATGGGGCTTGTGCCTGAGCATGGTGGTGGTGTGCGCTCATACGCCCATAGAGAGTGGCTATTGAGGACAGGAGAAGGTCTTAATTAATGTCTTTTTCAGCCTAAATGTGACTATGGTAACCAGGGGTGCTCTCTGCCGTATGAAACAATGAGCTATACGAGTTCATTTCTAGTCTCCACATGACAGACTGAAGCGTGGAATGAAAGCAGAATCGGTGGATTGACAAGGTCAATTCCCACTCAGCATTCGCTGGTACCTTAACAGTCATTATGCTTTTCTGAGTTGCATGTGTAATGATGGGAGCTGCATAGGGGAGCAGCTGTTGTTGCACATTCGAAAGGCAAGCACGGCTCTGCGTTGGAGAAAGCTCATTCACTTCATCATGCATTCTGCCTGTGTTTACCCACAGATATATGCAGGACTGCTCTGCAGAATGTGTTTTTACAGATGTATATGTTTGAGGAAGGGAGGGTACGCGTGAGGCCGCGTGGTGCTGTGGTGGTGCTCGAGGCGTGGCACAGCGCGGCGCAGCTCAGCTCACAGCGCCCTTGAGCAGAGGGTACGCCGGGATCAGCCTGGGGGCCTGAGCGTGTGACTGACATGGCGTTGGCAGGGCGAGTGGGCGCGCGTCCCGCCAGAGACCTGGCCCTGCTGCGAACCTGCCCAGCCGAGCGTCGCAGAGGGGCCCCCACGACAAAACACTGAAAATGTACTGCCAGGAAAATAAATGGCAGCCCGGCAAACGAGTCTGCTCGCTGTCCGCATTTCTCGGGCGACCTTGACAGACGGAGAGAGTTAGCAAGTACAGCAGATACTTGTGGCAGCATCATCTGTTCCTGCAGGAGAAGAAAACTTCCTCTGTCAGTGTCGTTGATATTTTTTGTGTGTGTGTGTGTATGTGTGTGTGTGAATGTTACTCCCTGAAGATTTGGTGATTCATCAGAACCAAATCCACACAGACATATTGTTCAGCCAAACAATTCGCAGTTCATAGAATGTGTGTGTTTTTCCAAGGTACTTTAAATGCGGCATGGAGCTACAGGGATGCAAATCCCAGGAGATCATTTTGATTTGGCCGCAGCGCATGCGAACAACCCTAAACAAGAGAGGGCCTAGCGACTGGCAGAGACGGTGAGTGTACTGATGCAGAGAGCTGATAAAGCCCAGTAATAAAGGCAGAGGGAGCTGGGCCTGAAGCACATGGAGGTCCCTGGTTTGGAGAAACATATTGATGTGCTTGATGTTTTGCTAATGGAACTTGGGCGCTTTCAGTTGTTCAGAGATCGCATCTACCCACGGGACCCAACGGTCCTGGTTCGATGTCCATCGACTATTCTAAAGTACAGCGCCGCATGCTGTCTTTTCTCCACAGGCATCCTACTGCGCGTTGAGGCCAGGTTCTTTGTTTCCAATTGGGTGTCATACCAACCTGTTCCCGGTGTTACAAAATCACTATTTCACATTTGGCCATATTTTCGTAGTCTGAATGCACTTTACTAATAGTCGCCACCTTTAGCAAACTCTGTCACCTGCTGTGGCAAAAAAGTGCCTCAAATGCTAAACCAGGGGTGACTGCCCTGGAGCTCCAGGGTATCATGCAACTCTTTGGACCTTCATGTCTGCCTCTTGACGTGAGCATGAAAGTGAAAAACTGCACATCAATTCTGATTAGATTAACAGTTGGTTAAAAATGTTATTGTTCAGTCCTATAAAATGTATAAAATGGTGTTACTGTGTGGACAAACATAACATTTTTTGAGCAATGTGTGTTCTGGTCATCTCAGTCATCACCCTAGAAGCATTAAACTAGTGGAACTCTACTTTGGAAAAATATCTACTCTGTAAACAACTCTTCAGGTTAATTGCAAAATAAAATGGATTTTGGACACAAATTAACACATGTATGTATAATACAAGCATATTACAGCTCTCGGTGCAATAACTGAATCCAATATAAAACTTTCAAAAATATTTTTACAGTGGCCTTTGATCATGACGCTGCTATATTCTGGTTCTTACTCAAGGTTACACCGGTTACCTAGTGTAGTGTCAGACAAGACCTTCAGGTCTCCAAAAAGACTGAATTCGGAACCTGTTTTCATATTCTTAATTAAGGGGCAAGTTACACCCAGTGACCAAGGTGAATAACAATATCTTGAGCCACGCTGGAATGTCCGAACAACAGGTAACAATAAAGCAAGTGCAAGACACATGGATCATTTGGTATCACATATACAGAAAATCACAACAAAGTGCTCACTAGTAAAATCAAATTATAGAACGTGTACATCCAGTGAATTTCACAGCTAATGAAAACCAGCAACAAAGTAGTGTAGTAGTGTTAGCAATGGCATTGTTGTGTACAAGGGAATGCAGATTGGTGTGAAGACGAGCCTGGCACGGCAGTCATAAAGAAACACTGCTCAGAGAAGAGATGAGTCACGCGGCATATCCTTCCATTTGCTGTTATGATGAGTATGAGCAGCCATGAATCTAACCTATGTGAGTAAGAGGGAGGAATCTATAAAAAGTGGTTATTCCTACCAGACAGAGAACACAGAGGAGAGAATGGCGGGTTGCAGACAATGGAACCCTGGAAACTGTGGGCTGTGCCTGCAGGCCACAGTAGGACTCCATAAGAGGAGGCAGCGTGGTCAGAAACAATTCAGCAATTCTCAGACTCCTAGAGGCGATATCGCGCATCAAAGGTCCAAAAAGAATAACGATTAAAAAGAGGGGTCCCAAAGGAGTTCACGTATTTAGAATAAATGTGCCTTTTGGCAGTTTGAAGTCTCTTGCCATGGGCATTGACTTCCACTTTGTTGTCTTTTGAGATACCAGCAAAACTGAAACACTGATAGATTTTCAGCTGGCTAAAGCTAGTTTGTGTTTTCTGGCCACTGAAACAGGTGATGTGAGGTTCGAGGAGAGGAATCAAAATAAGGAGAATGGGGGATTCACTTTTTCTGGTTTTTACAGTTATGTTAAAACATATTTATCACAGGGTGTTTTTCAGTGCTGGAATTAAAGTTGCAAATTGTCGCATTCACATGATCAACTTAAAAGCATTTATAATGATTTATTGTTCATTTATTTTACCAGGTGGTCCCATTGATTTAAAATGTATTTCACTGGCGAAAGATGGCCGAGGCGCAGAAAGTGGCATATACTTGGTAGAAAAAATATAATCGAAAAGCATACCATAAACATCATGATGACGAAAAATGGTGAAAAGTTGTTGTCCCTGTAGAACAACTTCTAAAATGCAGGTTAACGGGCACCTTCTCGCTATTTTAGAGTCCATGACACAGCAGCCCAAACAAGGCAATCACACATAAGTGGATGCATCAACGGCTGGTACCGTCTGCTTCCTACATCCTGTAGGGACCCCCCCGCTTAGCAAGCCGTCAGCCATATCAGTCCCTTTGCACAGCCGTGCGATCCGTTCCAGAGTTTGTAAGCAGCAGCCTAAGGCCCGGGACCCCAGAATGGCTGCCGTTCTTCCCAGGGTTGTTGACGGCGCGTGTTTGCAGAGAGTGATCTGTAAATATGCTGTTTTCCTGCCGCCTCAGCAGAGTGCACTGTGAACCTGGACTTGGATCTGGCTGCTGTGCAGTGGGAGCCTGTTTCCTCTGGCTGCCAGGCAGGAGCAGTGGGACGGGGGGGAGGATGGCAGGGGAGTAAAACCGAGCTCCTTCATCAGAGCCGCAACATTAACTCTCCCGGCATTCTGGAGAGAGGCCAGAAACCACGGTCCCGGTGGGGCCCTGTGAATACGGAGTAAAAGAGACAGAATTTGGGGTGGGCTCCTCCGCTCCCCCCTCTACTTTGTTCTTTTCAAAAGCTCTATAGCAGCAGCTTTTAGAAGTGCAGCCCCGGCTCAAAAAATAAAACCGGCAAGTCGATATTCAGACGTTTTACTTTCCTCTTTCTGTGGAACACATTACAGCATCATTTTCAATGGTAAAAGGACATTTAGTGATGACCTTTACAAATCTTCTTCTGTATTTTTTCTCAAGTTAATGAAAGATGGGGCAAATTTCAAAGTAGAACAAAATGCTTTGAAAGCCATTGGTGGGTTACTTCACTGGCTTATTATATTCATAAAGCTTGTTTAATTTATTTATTTTTAGACCGAAAGACTAGGTGGATTTAATCCAAGCATTTTCTATGCTCTTTACTTGAAGAGCCTACTACAAAAGAATTTTGCCATTTGATGGTTGAATTAATGAACCTTTATCGCTAGGCTTCAGTTCATGGTTTGTAGAAGAAATTCAGACGTACATTTTTTATCTTTACTTACTATGCCAACAAAAAAATAAATCTT